>NW_015373895.1:2880686-2930173 GCF_001272555.1 Dufourea novaeangliae | reverse complement strand
TTATTTCATATTTCCAACCAAACAAAACTTTTAATTGTAGCTTAAGATATAATGAATACGCAAGAGTAACGATCAGCATAAATATATTTCATTAAGTCCTTAAAAAAATTACTGACAAAAAATTAACAAAATCGCGTGTCCCAGTAGAATATCCCCTTAATAAATTCACTACATGGAACTTCACAGAAAGGAGCAATTTCCATCATTAATTACAGGAATTACTAACAAATTTTCTGCTCGTTTTTCTATACTTTACGTTACGTAACTTCTTCAAGGACGACAACGATTAATTTAAAATATCGAGCTCAGAATGTCTAATCGACAGGCGAACCGAAGAAGAATAATGTACTTATAGTCCTCTGGGGGAACAAGGTACGATCAGAAAATGGCAAGGTGCGTAGCAAAGTGTGAATTGAATTTATCGTTGAGCTCCGAACCGATTTAGCGTCGGATCGAATCACGCGTGGCCATTCTTGAACGCCGGTCAAACATCGGGCATCGTTTGTCACGTGATCGACGATCCGTCACGATGATCGATTGCCGAATACGGAGATATGCTCGGGTGTCCGCCCAATGGAATGTAACGATAGAGAGGAACACTGGCCACTTCTTATTTCAACCTGTGACGTAAGCCAATTCTCGTTCCCCTGTCGCTGGTCAACTGTCATCTATCTCCGTGCTGCCGGTACCTGGTTGAAATAAATGGCTTTTCTCGTTCTGCCGGATACTATGATATCTACACGAGTTCATATCGATGTTTCTACATCAATACTTCGTTCGAACTTTCGTATGTCGTATACCCGCTGATTCGGATACTTTTATTCAATATCCTCCACAATACAAGATCCTCCGCGGAAATCAAAAGTCTCCCTGGGCTCAATTAGTCAACATTAGCTTTATTTATTGGCACGAATGCAAGAATGTGTGACACCAGCTGTCGTTTTCCTGGTTTCGTTATTGATATTTGTAATATGGAACCTCTGTTGAAACTGTTTTCCTTCGTTTTGTTGCTATTGTCTGTACTGTATTGTTCCATCAACGAACGACAGAAACACGAAATACAATTTATAATTAAACGAAAAAAAAAATAGTCGAATACATTTTAGATGATTAACTGGAAATCATCAACTAGATTTCATGATTTCGAATTTAGTTATTACTATAAAGACAGGTTAGACGGGTTTAGATTGGAATTTATGATCAGCATGCAGTTGAAATATTTGACGACGCTTATACACCGGATAATTTACATTTTTTTATGTATACATCTTGTCTTTAAACAAAAATACAACTTTGGACCAGTTAATATTCGTGAATAAAAGAGAATATCCGCAAAATATTTTCAATTGCAGGTACAACTAACACTAAAATTATAGGATGTAGTGTTCTAACAGTGACTTTTTCAAAAAACATTTACCAATGTATGTTTACTGAAACTTGTCTATTCGAAGTTACATTATTTCTTAGATCATAAACTGGTTCTCATTTATTTAGATAATTGGGATCTATTTACATTTTCCAAAATTTCATCCTTTTTCCAAATAAATATTGTATGAAAATCCTGACCAAAATGGCCGTATTATACTTCATATTCCTTAACAATGAAAGTTGTAAGCAGAAATACTAGCGTTTGTAGGAAGGAGTTAATGTTATACCACAGAATAAATCGAAATCATAAAACAAAGTTGAAAAACAAAAACTGCATTTGCGAATCGAATATGTTACTAGCTGTCACATTATTAAAAATGTAATACCTAAACAGTTTATTTAAAATTGATCAAAATCGAAGTTTCATGCCAAAATTATGTAACTTCTCCTTAGTCTGGGCTATAAATATGGGGTATAAATTACGTATGCACAAAACTGAATTATTTAAAGAATTAAAAAGATGTTAGTGCCAGTAAGGTATATAAATACAATTTATTAACATAAACGTCTTCCTTAGCTACGATTTCAGATTCAACACTAACAGGCACTCTATGAAACAGATTTAACAATTGCGAATTGTACTCATATTCGAACTCCTGATTTTTCTGTACCCCTCTGTTCAATCTACAATGCTTAAGTGTTAATGAGAGTAGCGTGTGTGTGGATAGACGTGTTTATCAACTACACAGCCCTTTCTCCACCGTCACCTCCTACCTATGTTCCTCCTCCCCGTCAGCTGCTCCTCGATTGGAGTATTTTCTTCGTAGGATAACTGCCTCTTTTATTCCTCGCTATTTTATGCCTTCTGTCCCTGTTTATACGTTCTCTGGACCAGTTTCGATGGTGCAGACCATCCGTTAGCTCTAGTATTTAAATACAGACCTGTTGCCCGTCGTAATTTAGACCGTTGGTTATCCACTTAACTACGCAATAACTTTGTGAGTCGATAGCACTTTTCTGGCGGCTGCACTGTGATGATAACGAGCCCCGTTGTGGCTTAGGTCGTTACCAGAACGCATTTTTGTCCCCACCTCTTTTATCCCTTCACCATTGTCCGTTGTTCGCTTGTTTTTTGCCTCGCTCTTCTACTCCTATCTTGTACTACATTTCCTCCTTTTTCATATCTTTACCCATATACTTTAACACTTCATGTATCTGTATTGCTCTTCTTTGTGAAACAAACGCATGCCCTTGCGGAATGTGTATTCCATTAAAATGGAAAGATTTTTTTTTCAGGGTTATTTTTTTACCTGATTTTATGGTCATCGTAGAGGAAAGCTTTGCAGTGTTTAACATGCTCTATAATTCGGCTGTACAACTTTTTTCACACGTGCATCGATACACTTGCAAAATGCAATTGCACTTTTTTTTAATGAAACACAGCGACGCAGATCGAGCAGAGTATTTACACCACTTGCCCCCGTGCCATCCTGTACGCCATTTCTCAACTCTGAATAATACCTATGTAAGTACATACTCTGCGCGGCTGACAAAAAGTCTTGCAGAAGACATGCTGGTCTAATGGGTCAGATTAGAAGAGGCACGCCTCGTTTCACACGCATTTTCGGCTCTAGCGAACTATTGGTCGAAATGGTCATACACACACACACACACACAGACACACACACAATCGGATCATAATATAGCACATCGGAACCGCGTGAGATACATAGTGCGATAACACGAGCTATCCGTCGAACTTCAAAGTAATGCCGCAGTGTCTTGGAGTGTTTTTAGCGTCATTAAAGATTGTACTATACCATCAGGGTGTGGAACGTTAAGGGTCAGCCAGGTAATAGCAATTCGCATAACTATGTGTAAACAGATGCCCGACGGGAAACCCGATCTGACGACGTAAAATGGATGTGACTTATTTCTTGTCAAGAGGCAAGACAAACTACTAGCAGGCTGAACATATTAGCTGTTACATTCTATATCTTAAATAAATATAAGAATAAATAAAAAGAATGTGAACTTTATATTATTATGTTAGCTCGTAATTATATTTATATAGTTGGCCGAAGGAAATCAAGCAGAAGTAGATGAGTGAATTTTGCAATGGAATAGATATTAAAGGAGAAATCATGATGGAAAGACATACAATGTGTCCCACGAACTCTGTTTACCTGACATATCTTCGTTATTCAGAATTCACTAACTGAAAATCTTGCTGATACTTCACAGAATTCAAAAGCACAGTTGTTGATATCATTTAAGCTTCAAGAACATAATCGACAAAGACAAAGCAAATCAATAAACTCGGTTGCCATGTTGGGTCCGTCATTTTGAATCTACAGTTCTTAATATCAGATTCGTAATCAGCGCTCTTGAAAACCGGTTACTACCGACTTTCATACATATTCGATTCAAAAAAGGTATTTTTAGGCGCCATATTAGACCCGCCATTTCGTAGTTATAGTTTTTGACATCAAATTCGGAATCAGCGACCCAGAAAACTGAAATATAGGGTTCACGTTTGAAACCAATTAGTTTACTTTATTAATTTTTATCAGTTTTTCGGGTTTTCCGGCCCACTGTGCAGTGGTGTCAATTTGACATGTGGTCTTAGACAATTGGTATTTATAAAACTAAATAATGTGTGATATAGATATCTTGAAAAGTTATTTATTAAAAAGTGCATCCGTTATAGTTCGTGAAGCATTTAGATTTTATCAATATAACGGTGCTAAATATAAATCACGCATCGTGCAAGAGTATCTATTTTATCATTGCCAAGAAGTATTACATCCCCCTCCCCAGTCACCAGATATAAGTCCAATTGAAAATTTATGGGATGAATTGAACCAAAAAAATAAATACAATAAGATCTGTGTATTCAAAAAATGAGCTAGAAGCTCAACTACAGATAGAATAGAGTGGTATTAGTAATGACTATTTACAAAAAATTGTATTCAATATGATCAATCGCCTTGGACACGTCACAAGATGGTTATCTAACAAAATGTTAATAACATCGTTTATGCGTTACTTTTATGTCAATTTATGTAAAAAATATTTTATTAAACAATCATTTTTGTCAAGTGTCCGAATATTTTTGTAACGTTAAAAGTAGACATTCCTCTATTTGCACCATAATATTTAAAAAATTATGTGAGGTAATATTCATAATAAATATAATATTCATAATAACTTGAGATTATAATCTAACATGACATAAAGTTTTTTTTTTTAAATTACTCTGACTCTTAGTCAAAATATTAAGCACAACTTTTAAGGTACTATATTTCTGTGACAGACTGTAGGTCGACAACTGAATGGCTTTCGTTACTTGCTTTCGGATTGTCCTGTAATAAGAGAGCAACGGAGTTGGAACGGGAGAGTCACGAGAGCGCAGAATATTTGAGTAAGGAGCGAAATTTATTAGCGCTGACGAGAATCAGCGAGCGCGTCTGATTAGAATTTATAGTTACCATAGCTCTAAGCTCTTAGACTGACCGATCATCATAATATATTATTATGATATCCGTTCGAATAAGGAGTGGTCAGCCGCTACGCTCGTTTTTCACTGATCGCCAGTTCTGAGCACGTGCAGTCAGAGTTTCACAAAATTTCTAGTTGTAGGAAATTTAACTCAAGAATGTAGTAATAAATATAATTTAACAAACAGAAAATATATTCTGTAATGACATGAAATATACCATGAATACAGAAAAGCACATTAATAAGAATTACGTTTGTTATTTACATAAAATAAGAACGAATGTATTTAAAAATAGAAAATTGTATATATTTATATAGTACAGATGCACGACAAAGAAGAATACACGAACGCATTAAAATACGTATTCTGAATTGTTCTATGTATGTGCATACTACCTGTTTGACCAACACTATAGTGGTGGTCGTCCACTTGGCTTGGAATATTAAGACAAAAATAATGTTAAATATTGCAAAATTGTAAAATCTCTCTGGAATATATGAGAGAAAATGATATATAACGTGTAAAAGAAGCTTATGAAGAAATATTAAGAAGAAAAAATAATTAAACAAATTGTAGTTTACGTTGCAGTTTGTGACAAGTTATTCAAATCCACGATAAGTGAAGCCAAACACTGTAAATAGTTTTGAGATCTTTACATGTAGAATACATTCATACAGAACACTAACTCTTACCGAAACAGGTAGAACAGGTAAGAAGCTGTAGTTTTGTTTTAGACCAGCAAACGATTGTTTCACTTCTGATTAACATACAGTTTCTTGGTAGTTTACTGAATGTGCTATTTTTGAGCAAAGATAATCGATGTTCGAATAAATCACACAGATTTCTGGTTGCAGTTACCCACATATTTACGAATAAAATTCCATTGAAACATAATTATCAATATTTGCTTTTGTTATATGTTGAAAGCGTAAAATTTGCAAATGTACATTTATACAAAGGTTTTTTCAATAATTACGTCTTGTAATGTGATGTATGAAAAAGACGTTTATTACATTTTCATTTCTTGCATGAAAAATAGTTAACAAGAAGATATTCTTTTTTAAATGTGTAGTTTCTTCTTGCACGTGCTGTAACAAATCATGGAAGTAATTAATCACTTAATTCCTTCATGATTTAAATATAATATTAATTTGTACGGTTTTACGAATTTCATAAATATTGTAAAACGTTTTGTGGAAAACTGGTGATAAATTTTTTGCAACAAAGCATGGATTCTTGAATGAATTCTGTGTGAGCACAGTAGAAACGTCAAAGACAAATCTGTAATTTTATTTCCCACATATCATGGTAATCGCTAAAATGGGTTCCAATGTATTACATACAGGCACGCGTGAATGGTTACTAGAAAAGTGTGAATATAAAAAGGAAATCTCCTGCAGACACATAGTCACACTTCAGAAATTAGTTAGGCCAAGGAATGTATATCGGTAACCTTGCCTCGGTTGCTCGATCGAAATTAAAGCAATAAATTTATCGAGCTCCGCTACGAAAAAGTGCTTAATAGACTGGAAATAATGACGATAAACTTCAATTTCCTGTTCCACCAGGGACGAGATATCGACTTCGTGTTATTTGCCGTGATCGCGAAGTTTCAACCTCGATCGTTGATTGGAAAAGAGTAGTAAAGCGGACGAGATAGGAGGATAGGAGGAGTTTTTGCTAATCTGAAGATCTCGATGACGAAGGTTCAGCTGTTCGGAGCGTATCATATTGAAAATAGTCTAGAAAGGGATGCTACGGAATGCTGTATCATACCGGTTAGCGATTGATCAACAAAGATGACTCTTTACTACCGTCAGCAGGGGTATCTCAGAACATGGGATATCATTTTTATCGAGATGTTATCGACAGCCATTTATTGTGCTGGACGGATACGTATGCAAGGAAATTTCACTGCGAATTTCAACATATTATCACGTTTTATCGAAGATCAAAAACTCGCTCATCCATTGCAGTGCGTTGCAGCTGTATATCACAAAAAAATTACCCATTATATCCCAATGTTCATTAATGTGACAAATTTTCTATTAATCTGCATTGAACAAAGAAAAATGAAAAGAAAACAATATTCAAAAACCTCTCGATACTGTAATAAACGAAGGTATTAAGCAATTCTCATCTGCGACCTAATGTGAGCTACAGAAACTTACCACTAGATCTGAAAATCCATCATATGCACGCATCGAAGTCACTAGAGCCTGGAACTTCTGACGACAAAGTCACCACAATTCGACAACGAATCTGTGCGAAGAAACACTTCTCGTTCGCTTTTCTTGCGATTCAAATTGAACTTTACCTTTCTCGTTCGATTTATCACGATATTCTTCCTGGAATTCGATTTTGTTATCATGCAACATAGTCCGTGTCTGACAAATCACAAAGTGTTCCACGTATTACGATTCGACACGTGACCACACTAGCACCACACCTGCTGGTCCAACGATATTATTCTTGTCCTTTCTCTCTCATTCTCTCCGATTCCCAGTCCCGTTTTCGCGCGATCCGAAAAAACAACAACGACGGCGGTTTGTCGCCCACGTGCCGTATGCTCGTTTCAGCCGCTCGTTCTTCGTAACCCGTGACGCGAATGACCCGTGGCAAACTTGGGCGACCGAGCCCGCGCTTACCGGTTCGTTTATGAAACCCGACACCTTTGGCATTAAAACCGTATTATATGCTCCTCAGCTAACAGCGCTCGATGGTCTCCGTCGTGGAACCGGAAGTTTAACACCTGTCAGTCTCTACGTGAACGTGTTGGTGCGTGGGTTTTCATTAATCGCTGTGTATAGACTTCCAGCTAATCTTTTTCAGATTAAAACAAGATGACGCTTCAAGTTTGGAAAGCATTAATGGAACGTGAGTGTGAGATTGTGGAAACAGATCCTGAACAGAATAGAGGTAGACGTTTCATTGACAGCGATCATTTTTGGCGTGTTGATATTCCAATTCACCAGAGTTTCACGCTTCTATGTTATACTTCGATGAGAGTTTGTTCATCGATCGAGCTATACGTGTTCCTAGGCGGCCTTTCTCTCACGTTCTCAACTAGCAGGAAGTTGGCAAATTCTTCCTTTTTCATACCGTCCTCGTCTCTCTTCTTTCATCAGTCCTGCAGGCTTCGTGCTTCTCTCTGTCGTTCACTCTTTTTTCACTTCTCTGTCTTTTGTGCACGTTCCCTATTCTTGTCGTAGTTTCTTCCCCTTTCGCGTTTACCTAATCAGTGCTCTGTTTCCCTCGCCCCTACAGCTACGAAACCTAATCGTCCAATTTGTCGATACGCTGAAGACGCGATGTATCCTCGTCACGCGTCAGAAAACACGACTGCTATGTCTACCTTGTCAGTCATTCACTGATCACTACCATAGAAACACTCCCTGCAACCGACATGAACACATGTTGACGACTGCCTCGGATCTTCCGGCGTACAGACTCTCGATGTATCATTGAGTGCTACGAAATGTCTTCAACCGGTAAAAAATTCGGGAATCGTTCAATGGCATTAAATCACTGGTTGGGACGTCACAATATTATTCCATAAACTGAAGACTATTCACTGTATTCCTCCATTAATATCCTGAGCTTGTGCCGGAGGGTATCCTATTTCCTTGGAGTTCTTTTCTCTTCTATCGATCCCCTATCGATCCATTCTGTCATAGATCTCGTCCGTAATCGTCAGAAATCCCGCACCCTCGACCATGCAACTAACTGTCCGCACATCCTTCGTATAAATTCACGTTAAATCGACAACGATCGGATCGTTTAAGATTTCTTTCTCGAAGAAATGGAATTTTTCAGTTCTAGTTTCGAGACACTTTCGCGATACAATCGCCGAACACGAACCGCGGCTTCGGCGATTGTCGGAAAACGAACGAGATTAAGCCCAGAGTGTGCGAGAATTGAGCTTCCTTGATATTTGGGGTAGTTCATCCAAGGGATGACCTTGCCCTAGGACAACTCGTCGCTCCTCCTCGTCGGGGCATCGGCGAACGACTGAGGGCTGCAGACGCCGGGCCCCGGAACCGGGGACCCGACACGCCACAATCTGCTCGAGCACTGCACCGTGTTTCAGGACCAGTTCGGCCGCTTCACTTGGCTTCGAAGGAAGGATGCCGTGCGTGGTTGCTCGCTCCTCATGTTGCCCCGCGATCCCCTCCTCTATCTCTCTTCTTTACTTCCCCGCCCTCCTTGCTTGCTGACTTCTACTCTCGCAACCCCCTCCTGACATCACTCGTGGAGATCGCCCCCCTTTCGATCGCGTTGCCCCTTGTGTTGCTCGCGAATCTCTTTTTTCGTTCGGCTGCCGAGTTGACTGTGGTCAAGAACTGGACGCGGAATATCGGATAACGTGGACCGAAAGATTCGGCTTTAGAGGATAACTCTGTCGAACTACCCTTCACCTTTATTCTTTTATCTTAACTTTTAGTAGTTCAGTAATTTAGGGTACATAGTACAAGGGAAGAGGTATTGTTCTTTTGGAACAGTAAATGGTAAATATACTGCGAATTTTATGCATTTATAGCCTGTGGGGGTCTATAAAATACAAAACTTTCGTGAGATTCAATTAGTTTTCTGGTTTATTCCGAACCTAAGAAAAGAAAAAAATTCCTATGTTTCCTCTTCTCTGTATAAATTGCTTTAGAAAATACCATTTTGCATAAAAATCCGCAGTCTAGTGATAACAACGTACCATCAGTTGTGTGTTAAGTTGTAGATTAGTTTTTACTGATCCTTACCAAGTTTAATTTATATTCAATAACATAGTGCGTATGTTTCTATAGCACTACTTACGAGAATCCTATCTAATTTTGATTAATCACATCGTAAATTTCATTTGTCTCGATGGTGATTTATTCATGCACGAATTCCGTAATTTTGTCGTGAAACGTTCTGTTGTTTTTTTTTGTGCATTTCGCAAAGAACTTGTTATGCCATTACGTGTCAGTGAACTTTTTATTCTAATAGCTACTGGGCACAGTACTGACTATATAATTTCCTATGCTCGCACAGCCTATAAAACCTGTTTCACGTGTAATCGGAAGAACTGATTAAAGACACGTGAATCCGGTTCTGTTGCAGACAGAAAAAAGCAGATTCACATTTTTAAAATTAAATGATCCAGTCATGATTACAAAAGAAAGTATATTATTTTTAAAATAGAAAAACCGTTGTATGAATTCTTCAAACGTTACAATCGCAAAGTCCTTTCTAAATGATCCCGCATATTTCAATCTTTCATATTGTCTACCGTTTCTTATAAATGTATCTCCCTGCGCGATCTTCCGATCTTCACGATCTTCGGATTATGTAGTAATCCTCCACTATCGTTAAACTCCCTGACGGCAATACGAAGATCGTAATGCGACTCCTAAGCTAGGTTCCCCCTTCCACCGTCGCTTTCCCTGCTGCCAATCGCATCTTGGATTCCCCCTGCGAATCTGATGGCCTACCTGAGCCCAACCTCTTTGCGTTCAACGGGAGCCAATCGTCGTGTCTAACGTACGATCTAATGTCCGGGTTGTAAGCGACGTTGAAAGTGGAGGGAGACTGTTGATGCTGTTGTATTGTGCCACACGTACGCTGCGTCTTGACTAAATAGGTTATTTAGATTGTTTGAATGGTTCGCTTAGAATTAGAGAAACTATGATGCCGATGACGAAGTGTATATTAAACGCCTCTGAATCGTGCATGAATATAACAGCTACAGTAAATTACACAAGTATAATATGAATCAAGATTTCTACATACAGTTACCCCCAACAATTCAGCGTACACACAATACAGATTACCTTATTTCTTCAAGAAACAAAAACAAACAAACAGTTGTCCCATTAATCAAGTTTATCATATGGTAAAATATGTATTCAAATCAAATAATTAACCATTTCATAAAGACACGAAAAATACATTCATGCCATGCCATCAATGAAAATAAAAAGAGATATCTATTGTCACCACAAAGTTAAGCATACAGACAGATATTTGCTCAAATATTGTATTTTTAAAATCGTCTGTGTATATTTAAAAAAAAAAACAGAATGGAACTGACCATTCAAAACTGAATGAAAAGATAAACTTGTAAAGAACATACTGGAGAACTTATTCTACAACTTCGAAGTTGATGGAAAGTGATTAATTAATTTAAATATTATTGATACAAAACAGTGATGAACGAAACCGTTTCTTTTACAACGGGCCAAAATTCGAAATCCAGTAAAGCGAACGAGCCTGTAACTACAAACTTATATGACCTAATTTATTAATTTATAAATTATTAGTTTACCCGTCAGTTAATTTTGTTCACTTTAACTGATTAACGTGGGTCTCGGATCACCGATAAATACTGTAAATAGATTTTCCACTACCCTGCAGATATTAAAAAAAAATGCGTCATAATTTTATTGTTCGATAATTCGATTAACTAATCTCAATCAGTCGATAAACGCCAGACATCCTTGCCACACCATATAATGTATGTACCTAGCTGGTGCTTTTGTTCTGTAGATGATAGCTGTTGATTAGCTTATTATCAGAAACCGCGATCGACAGTTCAGTAAGACAAGCCGTCGTTAAAATCGTTGACCATGTGATTACCTGAAGCATTAATTGGTCTCCGAAGCCAGTGGCACAGTGGCCAACAACGCGTGATAAACCTGTGACACTTTATTTCACTGCTGGTTGACCCAGTTGCCTACGGGAATGCCATCGTAAAACTGTAAAAATGATGACTTCGATCGTTAGAAGTATGAAAACATAAATGTCGTTACGGTTCACTTGGTGATATATTGCACGTACACCCGCGTATGTAGCACTAATAAGCATTTAGCCGTTTCCTTAGAATTTTACGATACGATCAGCATAATTTGTCGTACATAGGCACGAACGTTGCGATACCGACAGGACTAATTCGTTGGTAGAGGTTTCTTTGCAACTAATTTTTCCATTTGCGTATGCTATATACATGACTTCAATACCTGTATCAGACGTTGATATTCTGAATCGCAAATGGAACAACCTGTTCCTATGAATGCATCATGAATGTATGCAACTGTGTGCGTCTTTATTTTGTTGTAAGTGTGGTGCGATTGTTGACGCCCTGTGGGTCCTTCTACGGTTCCCGTTAGCATAGTTTGACAACAAATTTCTTAGAGAAACTCTGTATAGTATTAATTAAAAACTTATATTTGAGACAATTAATCGATTAAATAATTAAATCACGTCTATTGCAAAAATACGTTGGTAGAAACTGTCTTGTCTATGTTATGACGAAATAAATTATTTTAAATACATATTTCATATATAACAGTTTCAAATGCAGTAACAGATGTCATTGAAACTCGAATGACTGATATACATATTTGTTTAAAACAGAGAATACATCGTATTACATATTGCATGTAAATCTGTAACTCTTGCATAATTTACAATTTGGTATAATCGAATGAAAATGATTTTTCAGACTGTTTTGGCAGATAATTAAATTAACATTTGTAATCATTACATTGATAATGCAATAATGTAATAATACAAATAATCATTAAAGAAATGTAAACCAAAATTTAGATATTTTAGATTAACTTTTAGTAGAATACAATAATTAGAAAATATTGTATCAATATTTGACATAAATTATATTCAAGTACAACTCTAAAATTTCCTACTAAACAACAAAGCGTTATTTAAGTCCAATTATAAAATGTCTCGGTTTGAGTCTCATATGAAGTGATTAAAATATTTTTATAACAGTTTTATTATTTACCATTCTTATGCTTCGTGTTATTATTCTTTCTGAGGCAACAGACAAAAATTTATGAATATTTATAAAGTCCACATAAAAGCAGACACTATGACATACTCTCTTCTGTATACTCTGACGTATCCAACTAATTGTAAGTGAAATATTATCTTGAAGTCGTTAGGATAGGCGAAACCGTAGTTACCAGACGCAAAACTCGTTGAGATATATGTGGGCGGAGTAGTGTACACTCACAGATGATTTTTTTAATAAGAGTGAATACCTTTTCTAAGGATACTTAATTCAAATTTGTTAACTAACAATAAATGATCATATACAATACAGAGATTACCAAAAGCATTTTATGAAACTTATCAGAATAGGACACTCGAATGGTTTTCTGTACATATAATGGAAGCATGACCTGTTTTTAAAGTTAAACGATGACACAAAAAGGTGCGGGTTCAAAGGCACACGTGTCACACGATGGTCTTTCCGTTTATTCTCAGAGGTGCGTTTTACGGAGGACACAAAATCTTCAAGAATCTGCCGTTGCTCTGTCTGCCCCTTAGTTGACTGTTCCGGTATTGTTCGACCCTTCGGTATAAAACCATGTAACCCCTTCAGAAAGAAGACCCCCAGCGAAGCTGACCCACTGGAACGGAGATGCAGGTGGTGTAGTGTACCTTGAAGAGAAGGAAAATCAGCTGAACGCATTTCTCCATGCGACGTGTACGCGTCGCAACGCGGTGTTCGCGCACTGTCATCTGCTAACCGGTTCGTGTTGATATTACGAAGGACCGTGGGAAGAGGAAATCTTTCTAAATAGGGAAATATTGTTCAAACGAGTTCCAAAAATCTCCGGAAATGTTAGACATTACTTTTGCTGCTATAATAAAAAATTAGAATTAATTTCTAGAAGCTAAAAATTTATTAGTTTTTGACAGAGAATTAGTTTATCTAGATTCGTATGTAACTCCATCTTCACACGTTTGTTCAGTTGCCGAAAATAAACCCTCTTGGACAGTTAAAGAAAAGAATAAAGTAATAAATAAAACAGTAGAACGTAAGTACCAAAAAACATTTAAGAAAAATATGATTATTATTCGGGTAGAGAAACTCAATGAAAAATAATTTTCATTCACTTCACTTTACTGTAGCTTGACTCCGTTACTACATAATCGATCATTTAATATTTCTTGTGGGGGTTACACTAATAAATAACAAATTCTGTTACATAGAATGTAACATGAGTGGTTAATTCTTGTATATTTGGTTTTTATTTTATACTATACGAAGAGAAATCAGGTACCTACAATGTATATTTCAAATTGAACATTTTCACCATTTTATACGTCCTGACCCGTATTTTCTGTAAAACAAAGTTAGTTACACCGATAAATATACGTAGTAACCGCAACGTGAAAAGGATTACTATACAATCTCCTGCCCGAAGACGTCTTCCTACAGATGCATAACAACCCCTAAAGCACTTTACAATTGGAGACTCTTTTGTAGGGGACAAATATTGGTTAAACAGGTTTGGCTGTATCGACTAGACCAGCCTTGGCGATGGTCGTTCGCCTTCGCTGGGGGTCCTCAATGTTTGCAATGCCTATGGGAATTTCTATCTGAATTTTCTAGTAAGTTAAGGCAGCTGCTTGAATTTTTCAAGACTCAGCTTTATGCAAATCACATGTCAGACATTAGGCATGATTTATTAGTTTCATATGACAAGCCCCGAAAGACACCATAGAGGAAATCGTGGAGTAGAATCTGTATCTGGAAAATGCAATTGCATCTTTTTGTTTAACATTAGAACTACCAAGCAAGTCAAAATGTCTTGTCAATACACTCTTACAACGACGATTAAAATGTTATGACAATACATTTTCTCAGATCTTTTGCACCTATTATTACGATATGAAAGTGAAGAAATTAGTCAATTTCTCTAAATATTCAAAAGTCTTTCACGTTTATCCACCGATCGAAACCAATATGCCGTTTCGTGTTCCAATCTGTTGTTTGCTACTAAAATTCTAAATAAAGTATCGTCGAAGACAATAGTTCATTCAGGCAAATCCATGTCCATTTCGTACCACGTGTGTCACAGAACTGGGAACTGATTGTCAGAATACGCAGCCAATGTAACCACCAATTCGAAGCATCACTTCATCCGTACGGAAAGGACGAGCTAGTCGTCCGAATACGCATCCAGTATAACCGTAGCCTAATGCGATTTACCGCGTCGCATATGAGGTGTCTTCCCATCCCTACAACCCCTTCGCGTCTCCCGCATTTGCATGAAGCTATACGAAGACGGAGGCTAGGAGGAAAGGGCACTGCAAACTAAACGCCCGAGATTTTACCGCTTGTGGCTCTTGCACGCTACTGACGCGGAAAATCCACCGGAATATATTTAACCAGGGACGTTCAGTAACCCGAAAATTCCGATTTTTTTTAAATTTTGAAGGTTTGTAGGGGACCTCAAGAGGAGCATAGCGCAATGTTTGTTTTTGGCCCAATTTCAGTTCTTCAGGGTGAAAACATCCCTTAAAGGTAGATAAGTGTTTCCATATTTCTCTGTATATCTTTAAAACTATCGTAGATATAAAAAATGGTTATAATAAAAATTGAATGGTTTTTTATGCTCTATAAAACGATGCAGATAAATTGATAATTAATCAAACTGGGGGGGGGATGTTTTTATTTAAATAAAGAATTTTGATCAATTTAATTACATCGTTTTATAGAGCATAAAAAACCATTCAATTTTTATTATAACCATTTTTTTATATCTACGATAGTTTTAAAAATATACAGGGAAATATGGAAACACCTATCTACCTTCAAGGGATGTTTTCACCCTGAGGATCAGAAACTGGGCCAAAAACAAAAATTCCGCTATACTTCTCTTGAGGTCTCCTACAAACCTGCGAAGTTAAAAAAAAAATCGGAATTTTCGGGTTACCGAACTTCCTTTGTAAGTTTCTCTGAATCATGTTTTTAGAAGATGGAGTTCAATATAGTTTTTTTTTATTGTACCGGATGGCTACTATATACGTGTGCTGTTTTAAATAAGCACTACTCGGTGAGAGTTCTGAGAAAAATGGTACAGGACTTAATGACACAAAAGACAAATATTTGATTCAATATTTCGCGGTCAGATATGTAAGTCACATCGTGTATATAAATACGTTGAACGACCAGTAAAAATTGATTGATTTTCGCGGAGCCCAAACCCGTGGCTCCCCAGTGTCATCGTACTAGTATACAGTGAGTCAACAAATTCTCCGTGTATTATACAGTAAAAAGTTTAACTATTCTATGAAAAATTAAAATCCTTATAGTATATATTATTAGAATCCTTCAGTGCAAATGAATTTTCATAAATAAGCAGGCGTTACTTACAGAAGTTACTAAAGAGATATACTTGAAAATTAATATTTCATTTTAATCCTTGCGTAAAGAAAAAAATGTATGTATAGCCACCGTAAAAAGCTTCAGAGAAGCAGCATTGACAAAAATATAACGTTAATATGTAGGTACATTTGTTCTGAAAATTGAAACGACATTAAGAAAAAAATGATTGCTAAAATTAAATGCCGCGGACACTGGTAAAATATCAGGACCATAACTTATAACCGGACTTGCATTTTCAAACATGCAAGTTCGTATTTATTGGTCTCTCAGTGTGCGACGGTGTTCGAGCCTTATCGCGAGAAATTCCTATAAATACACTGACTCTTCTTCTGCAGCACGAACGGCCACGAGCAACGTGCTTCTGCCTGGATTTCCGGGACGATACTTTAAACGGGAAAGCTGAAAGGTGCCATCCTAATTCCGAGTTACGATGGCGTTCCCTCGAGGCCGTTCTCTCGGCCATAACGGTGAACGATCGACCATTTAAATCGTCTGTATCGCGATTTATTACTCTTTACTCCCGGTTCTACGTCATTTGAGTTTCTTTCAGAGACGTTGCTATAATTGACATTAAGTAATCGTTTTTTTTTTTTGTAATTTGGAGTACCGTACATTTAAACCAGTGGGAGGAAGTGAAAAAACATTTCTAGACAAACGTACTTTCTATGAAGTGATCACAAACATCGAAAGTTGACTATGCAAACATAATAAGCAATATTATTTACGAATGTATCGGTAAAAATTAACGTCACAACAAAAACGTCAGTTAAATAAAACGAATATATAGAGTAAAAGCACATTATATATTTTTTTTTCATTAACGGTGGCTGTAAAATATTAGCGAGGAAATCACGTCTGTATTGTAAACCAACTTCAGCTTGTGAACATGAATCTGTACTCGAAATCACTATGTTTGTAAGTATCATGACATCTAATAGTGAATAGAACTGTCAACAAGTAGAATATTTTCAATAAACTTTTATGTACAGTCTATTTGATATCAATAAGCACGTCTTTCATATTCAAAATGTGAGCAAGGCAATTGAAAAGAATTTTTAATATTTTATAGGCCATATTGAAGCTCGCCAGTAACAATCTTCATTTTCATTTTTTCAGGACTATCTGACAAGATGTTTGGCTCCCAATTCTCGATCGACTATCTTACAATCCAACACAGAGATCGTTAAGAAACACTCGCAACTGATTCCGAAACAGGTTCCTTCAGGGGACAGATTTATAGTTAAACGAAGTCGATATAATATGGAAGCTGCAAATTATCTTCTCACAAGGGAGGAAGCTGACACGGTGGAAAAGGAGCAACTCGATGTATTCGAACAGGTATGCGAAAAAGCGTATATCTAATACTTCTGAATAAGTATCTGATAAGCATTCGAAATAATTGAAGAATGAAATGTTCAAATAACGACTCCCTTCGGCTAAACAAAATATTTATTTTTAAAGTGGGGGGAGATAATTATTGCTTACAAGGGGAGGCTCTAAAGTCTTCCATTCCAATTTCAATGAAATTGTGCGGGGTCGTTGATGTACGTACATGTTTCGAAAATATTAGTAAAATATTAGTCGTAGATGGTCACATATTTTTGAGAAAAGAGATCGCGCGTCGCGGCAATTTCCCTTTCACGAGCAGACGGCTGAAGGAAGGGAGCCTAAAAAAAAATTACAAAAAATACTCGAATTGGAAGGTTTATACACCTGTATCGTATGGCATGTTCTATTTTTTCAGAACAGTCGCTTACATGCAGTCTTTATTTTTTAATATTATCGTGACTCTTCTGTTCCATCTTTGAATTCTCTGTTAGAATGTACAGCACTTTTACCCTCATCATTGCGACAAATTTGGTTACTAATTTTGCATTCGTTGCGATAATCACCATTGAGTTTTCAATGACTTTATTTTCGGAAAATATTGATTTATCAATCTCATTTGGAATATATTTTCGATTGACTTGTATAGTGCCAGTCAAATAAGACTTTCTTTGCAGTAATGCGTCTGCAATAGTGCCATAAATCCTTAGGCGACTGTTTGCCGATACTCGTCCGCAAATGGCTAAAACCCACGCGCAGTGGGTACATTATTGCGACAACATAGACAGGTCCTACTATAAAGGAGTAATGCTGTGTAGTTAAGAGAAAAATCAATGTAGCTACCTTTGAACAACAAAAAGGCGTTTTTGTAATTCAATAACAATACTTTATTGTTAAATAGTAGATACCAAATGTATTAAATCTAATTCATTACAATATTTACAGGGGCGGGAAGTAAGAAAATAGAAAGCATGTCTATCGTATTTGCTCTCTATTCATAAACTTGTGCCTATATATATTCATAAACGCGTGCCTACTCGTAGTAAGAATAAAATACAGAATGTTTAATTATTGTTAAATAAACACCATTATTAAAACTTCAACATTACCTTCGATGGTAGCGTAATACCAGAATACTGAACGCATCTATGGTTTATACGATCGAAGACATAATCAAATTGAACGATACGCTGCATATTAACACTTTGACGGCACTTGGTTAGAATATTACGTGTATACATCAACAAATTCCGAATATTCAACGAATGAATCACGAGTCGTAACAGATAATTTCAATTAAGATGCTTTTTCTATTAACTGTATATATTGCTAACAATAAACAAATGATGTAGGTAGATACTCTAACGGCGAAATGGCGCAAAAGACTTATGCACCAACAAATGGTGAAAGAAAATATTATATCAGGATTGGGGCAGAAAAAAGTGCTGTATTCCAATCACGTGTCATCGGCGATCAAATTGCCTGGAAACTTAGCAACTCTACCTAGAGAACTGTGGGATGAAGAATATTACAAAAATGGAATGTGGAGATCAAAGCCTCGAAATAAGCCATTAATACCCAGTACGGCTTGCATATTAGATATGCCTGACGCCCGAAGACTTTCACGTAAGAATTCCTTGCAATAACAATTACAAAACATGCATGTTTGGTAGTCATAATTCCACATATCGTTTATTTATGTTCATGGTTTTCATTCTGTCATGGAATCACAAGCATTGGCCATACATTTTAGTATACATATAGGGTGTCCCACCTAAGATCGAACACCTAAATATCTTGTTTTTTTTTAATGATATGAGAAATATTTCAAACACAGTTTGAATGGTTTGAGAAGGAGAGTATCTTACATGGAAATTTTGTTATGATAATTCTTGTTTAATTTTTTGCATCACCGTTATTTTTTTTCCAAACCGCTTGTACTTTTTTTTATTGTAAGTTATGACCTCATTACTTCGAAGTAAGTAGTTTATGTTAAAGTAATTTGTACTAATGAGTATAACTCCTTCCCTGTATAAATTTCTACTTTTCTTATCTTTATACTTACGACTGCAATTATTGGCAATAAATATTTATCGTTAAATAAGATCTTTGTTAGCTGAAATTGTAGGATACACAAATGTGTAATAAGCTATTTTTCATCAGAAACAAATTTGAACTATAAAGTAAAATCTAATTATAGGAACGTTTATTTCTTAGAAAAATAATTTTAGGGTACTTGTGCAGCATAAATTAAATTCTGTAAAAGGACTCTTATAAATTGTCTAAAATTTGCAGGATTCGATTACTGTTTAGTCGACTGGAGTTCGAAAGACGTAATAGCAGAGGCAAATCAGGATACAGTAACATTTTTTGATGTCACCACGCCTCAAGTAGTCGGACAATTGGATAAAGTGGGAGCCGTTAATGTTTCTGCGCTGAAATGGAACCATGCTGGTTAGTAAATCCTGAAACTTATCCTCCCTATTAATTCCCTTGTTTTAGCTTGCCAGTCAAATTAATTATCTTAATTTCTATATTTTATTTCATTTGTTATCTAAAAAACCATAACCATCTGTTTCCGCATTTGGCTTCTTCTCACTTAAAGAAGCAGATATGCTACTAACACAATGTTTATACTAGGTAAAATTCAAATTATGGAAGTAAACGTACACCTTTATATTGTGAAAATTATTTGATAATTACTTTTTAAAAAATAACGAAGGAAGGCTAAAACCTTCCCAAGGTCACTCAGAAAGGTGAGCTTGACAACATATGTCAAGGTCAAGGTTATTGGAGCTACCTCCCATAATCTAAATAGTTACCAAATTGTTATAACAGAAATATTGTTGTAGATAATAATTTACTTAGAGTGTAACCTCTGCGGTACTTTCATTGTTAGATGCTTTGATGCTCGATGTTCCAGGATTAAGGAAGCAAATCTTTATTAATAATTAAAAATATCGATCTGTTACTGGTGATACAAGGTATTTTGTTATATTAGGCTGAAGGGAGACATACAACTTTTGAGTTAGTTACAATTATACTGTTTAACACGTAAAAAATTGTGTTACCTTCACTAGGTAATACAATTTCTAATAGATCCTTATGAGCTGAATACAAACCGTTTTTCCTAGCACATACAGTTTTAAAAAAATTTATTTTTAAAAAATTGCAAATTTTTAAACTTGGAGATTTTGTGCTTTTATAGTAACTGTTATGCAGTTGCTTTTCTCACGAAATAATTCTCGGGACTCTGTCGAACAAAATTATGTAAATTGTTATTATACTATAGACATCTAAATATGTTTAAATACTGATCAAAGTGAAAAGGACATCCAAAACGCACAACAATTATTTTTTAATTTATTTCGAAAAGTAAGGGTCTAGGAGAAAATCTAACCGCAGCATACGGTAAAACAGACATTTCTGCTGAGGAAAGCATCAAAGAAAGGTTTAACGTTTCCGTTACGCTACTTTTTTCAAACTTCTCTTTTTCGCAGACTATGCTGACGAGAACATTTTATGATTTAATTTGAACTAATCAAACAAAAAATGTAACTTTGAATTATATCATCATTGAAATATAAATTTCGACACTATACATATAATTCCACGAAATGAACTAAAAAATCTAATGCTGGATAAATCCAAGGAATATGACCTCTAGCGATAGGTTAAAATAGTAATATAAAAATATTAATGATATAGACAAGAGTATACAGAATTTTAATAAATAGCGTTAATTAAAAACAATCGTGTTTAAGGTGCGAGCATGTAAAAATCAAAAATCCTTTTCCGCAAACTTAATATAATAATTTTAAGAACAGATAATACAATAACATTTTATGAATTGTTATTGTAGGTGATCTATTAGCCATTTGCACTTTACCGTCCATAATCGAATTATACGACATGCGGAAAGAAAAAAATATCTGGACTAGAACATGTAAGACTGTGGCTAGCTTGAGCTCAGATTACGGTCGTTGCATCTGCTGGTCTCAGAATGATCAACAGATTGTCGTGTAAGTATAATGAATGACATAAGTGAAATCAACATTAATTACTGTTAATTATTTGCACCTGTTTGCTCCAGTACTTACTACATCCATGTATAGATCGCATGATCACTGCAAAGACAGTGATCGTAGTCGAAATCTTAATCTTATCTTTTGATACTGTCTCGTGTAAATTTATGTAAAACGTAACTATCACGAAATTAATGGACCTCCTGTAAGTAATTTCAGAGATTTCGACGTTTCATTCATGACATCACATCCACTCGCGTAACGCGAAAATTATGTCTTCCTACCATTTAGTAGTTGTACAGTAGTAGATTTGGAGATGTAAATTTATTTCTGGATTCCTTTAGGGCCAGCACAGCACTGATTACATCGTACTCGGCGAAAACAGGTCGTGCAATTAACTGGATAGCGGCGCACACTTCGACAATATTAGCGATGACCTTCTCGCACAACTATCATTATCTTGCGTCTTCTGGAATGGATTTAAATATTCGCATCTTTGTGTGGCCAGAATTGGCACCGTTTATCGACATTATCTACTATAATCCTGTTAAAGTAAGTTAAGTTCATATTACTATGGTACTTCCAAAGAAATGTTTTGTGTTTGCAAAATTGGAAACCGAAAATTTATTCGACTTGGTACATTAGTAAACTTTTCAAGAGAAAACTAAAAAATTATAATTTCATTGACATTCATAAACACTTACAAAATTATAAGAAACGATGTAAACAATTATTGTAAAATATGAAAAATGAAAGTATTAAAAGCAGTACTACTAATGTTCATAACATCGAAACAAAGTTTCCTGCTGTGACGACTTAACTTTTTTTAACTATATTTCGTTGATACATGTTTCTTGTAACAGCAATACAACATAAGATATCAAGGAGGTTTGTTTTTAAACGATTTTCCCATATAATAGTAAATGCACATAAAAATGTGAAAAAGTAGATCGATAAATATCAAGAATAGAGATAACATCAATCGATATATTACTTTCTATGATTTTGTAAAATTGTTTGCTTATTCCTTATGGGCTCATTTCACGCGAGGCCGGACACTATTTGGAGTATCATATCGAATTTTGATTTTGAAACTTGGATATGTTGTAGTCTTTAGTAATATGTAAATGTATCCTGAAAGATTATTCAACATTCTTTAAATTGTAGATTTTACAGACTTGACCCGAAAAATTGACAAAAAAGAAGAACTTTTTAACGCATTATTTAAACAAATTAATTTTTCTGAAATCTAATAATATATCTGAATACCTAATAACAAAACACACAATACTGCCATTTAACTCGTTTTTGTATCTCCAATAGTTTTCGAGATATTCAACCAAGCTTGTTTCACACCCGTAACGTTGAAGTCTGTTTTCATTCCTTCAATATGGATGATAGCAGATACAAAAAAATACGTGTCAAATACTTTCATGACAACCACTTGGTAACAAAATTTCATAAGAATCAGTGATTGTTACTTCAGTGTGATATCACTTGATAGAACATAAAACAAAAATATTTTTGTTTAGTAACATTTTTTAAAGTAACAGTTAAATCAGAATATAAGTCGGACAATAGCGGGCATCAATACCTAATTTATTGAAAAAGGATTAACACTGTATTTCAAACAGCTATAGATCCACAATTAAAAAAATTTTGAATAATCATTCAAGATACGTTTATATGTATATCACTAAGGACTACAACATGTTCAAATTTCAACAAAATCCGAAATGTTACTCCAAAAACTGTTCGACGTCGCGTGGAATGACCCCATGTTAAATATTTGTAAGTACGTATTATATATACATATGTACATATGTATATGTTCAGAAAGATATTGAAAATACTTCTCATAATACTTGGTACTTAGGTACGTTTGAAGTGAAATTTGACTTAAATGGCCAACGAGTTCAGATCCAGAGTTTTCATCCAAAAGAATATGTCCGAAATTATTATGGTAAATATATTTCAGGCGTTAGCTTGGCACCCGCAAGAAAGCGGCTTATTATGCGTAGGTGGTGGCTTGGGCGACGCTTCGCTGTCGCTCTGGGACGTGAACAAGTTGGATCCAGTGAGTTATCGTCTCGTTGAATTTTATGGTGCCGTGGAGAACTTAGCCTGGAACAAGCGCAGTGGAGAGCTGGTCGTTCAGTGGTCCTACTGGGAAGACGAGAATCGATACACTATCATGCCGGTTCTCGCAAGCCTTGATCGGATTGTCGATGTGCTTCCGATAAAAAAGGATGTGCGAATCAGATCCATCATGTGGAACGCTGAACATATACAATTAGGTATGTGAAAATTACTCTTTGCTGGACTTATTTTATCATTGGCAAATTAAAAGACCTGTGTTAAAGAGAATCCATGTTAAAAATTCCCAACCTTACGTTAACCTTTTACGTAATTGGCCGGCGCGATCATGTAAAGGCTGTCATAATGCACGCATAGTGGCCATCCGTGCCAATCACAAGCTGATGTGGCCCGATCATATCACTTGTACCTACAAGTAACGCCGCTCGATTATTTCCTTTGGGGAACATTAAAAAATGAAGTTTATCGCGAGCCACGAACAACCGCCGAAGAAATGTGACAACGTATTATTAGTGCATGTGCCGCAATAACTGCAAAAACACTAGAAAATGTTCTCCCATCACTCATAATTCGATTACGCAAGTGCATTCATTATAATGGACAATATTTCGAACACTGTTTGAAATACAACTTGTATCACAAGATATGTTACGAATCATTCATTTCAAACCCTATTTGGTGTAATACCTTTTTACGCAGAATTTGGTGATTTATTTGAATTTGAGAAAAAATATTAGGCATTCTATTTAAAAAACTGAAGATGACCCTCATATCTCAATAAAACAGCAAAGTAACAAGAAACAGATTACAGCATTGTAGGTTCGCCTGGAAAACCATGCAACATTTGTTTGAACAATCTTTTCGTACAACAAATAACCTACGAGTTATTACCTAGTTGAATAACCCGCTATGTAGACGTATTTTAGGCGTATTTCGCCCGTATTTTCGACAATTAACATCTCATTTTCGTCTTAATTTTGGATGTACAATCCACTCTGTGAAAATGTCCCACCATTTTATTAACACTTTGTATAAGGGTCATTCCACGTCAACCGGGACAATTTAAAGGGAAAATTTTCGATCACCACTCCGATTTTGTTGAAGTTTTTTTTACGTATTCTGTATGGCGGAGAAACATGTGTGATTTTTTTCAGATTTTTAATATTAATATTTCAGAAAATATAAACGATTAAAGATTGCACACAATGCTTAAAATTGAAAATCCTGTTACATTCAAACATCAATGTCTTCAGGTCTGTTTAGTTTACAGACTTCATCTTGAGCTGATTTGAAAGCTCTTGAACCGCACTTTCATTTGGTATACACTAAGTTAAGCAACGATAAGGCATTACATTTGTTACAAACACATATATAATGACATGAAATTTTCGAAAGTTTTACATCTCAAGAATTCCTTGATTTATCCTGTATCAATATGGTAGGTTTCAGGATGGTTTATTAATATAAACCGAATGTTAAACAAGCGAAAATTTCTCGTTTTGAGAATATTTTTTTTTTTAACATCTACAGCAGCCGCTTACTAGATGAAGGTTACAGTAACAAAATTTATTTTAGGTGTCAAATGCGAAGAAAGTTTATCTATGTGGAATTTCTTTGGCGACGAGTACGAGTACCGTCACAAGTGGCAAAAGCACCGCAAAACAGAGGGAACAAAGAATGGAACGATATCTATGAACTCAAAAGAATTCAACCGTTTCACCATACGATAAAATCGTTATAAAAGAAGAGTGGAGTTATATTTTCTTTATTATGTTTATATTTATTTATTTTATTTTTATATTTGTACTGTTACATTTTTCAAATGATCTTTATTTATTATATTATAGCATAATACTCTACTGAAAATTGAACTACAGTACCATGGCACAATTTGTATGTTACTACTTTGAAAAGTTAAGTATTATTGAACTTTCTAAAATAACAATACATGTTTCCTTTATATTTTTGTTCACTAAAATAAAAAGAGACCAATATGAGAATACATGATTACATAGTTACAGAACACCTTGTACCCTCGAAGGCAAACTCGGATTCCGGTAGGGGAAAAAGTGGCGTAGAAGAAATGTCTCCCAGCACTTACTAAATTTATTTCAAGTACATAAATAAATGTTGAATCGAATATTAATTTGGCATACATTTTAGTAATTCCAAATACCAATTGGTAGGAGACCCTATTTAACATTTATTTATGTACTTGAAATAAGTTTAGTAAGTGCTGGGAGACTTTTCTTCTACGCCACTTTTTCCCCTAGCGGAATCCGAGTTTGCCCGCGAGGGTACAAGGTGTTCCGTAATTGGTGGTACAACCGGATAGAGGGTAATTCTACGTGAAAAAATAAATCGAAAATATAAAATAACATTTTTTCATTTGAGACTTGGTTTTCGAGAAAATCGACTTTAAAGAACTGGTGGATACATGTGCGAATGAATAGGACTTGGCTAACGGGTCTGTTCATTGCATTCAG
Source organism: Dufourea novaeangliae (assembly GCF_001272555.1). Classification (NCBI taxonomy): domain Eukaryota; kingdom Metazoa; phylum Arthropoda; class Insecta; order Hymenoptera; family Halictidae; genus Dufourea; species Dufourea novaeangliae. Next base: position 2,904,193 of record NW_015373895.1, on the reverse strand, counting down.
TTTCTACTTACTGCCATGACGAATTGGTGACTATAGGCTAACGCGTCTGTTCTTTGCAATCCGTTTCCACTTATTGCCAGCACGAATACACGCGTTGCAGATGAATCTTCGAATTCGATTTTCTCGAAAATTAAATCTCGGAAGAAAAAATGTTATTCTACATTTTCGACTTATTTTATCACGTAGAATCTCCTTCCTTCCCGATTGTACCATCTGTCCAACCACACCGGTGTACATCAATTAACAGAGCGTTTCCATAATTAATGTTTTACTGTACTCGTGTTTTGATAGTTTGCAATTTCATTTCAACGTGAAAAACATAGTTGAAACCGCCACTCAACGCATTAATATCAATATAGTTGTTTATGTCTGCAGTAATACGGTTTATAAATACCTTCAAAGTGTCTACACCACAATTCTCTTTTTGTTACCGCGGGAAGTCATTTTGAACTGCAGATACAATCATGCTGCGTGACAAATTTTAGAAAGGAAACATCGCCCGTGGGAGGTGCAATCGATCCAATTAACAAGAATGAATCTCCTCATTATTGCCATGTGTTGCGAATCGCATTGGATCACTACACAATCGAGCATTTTATAATTACTACACCAAACCTACTCAATGTATATCTTAAAACGTGTCAAGCCATTTCATCACTCGATAAATTGTCTGTAAATGCTATCGTTACGCTAGATTCGTTGGCAGTGGCTGTTCTTAAGTCTCGCGCTCACATTGTACCCTCGCAGAACAGTGGAACGATTGCGCAAAACAGCCGCACAGCTGCAATCCGCGCAATTGAAATCATGCTCGTTAGGCTCGTCCAGTTTAGCATAGTGGACTCTTTAGTTTTGCCACAGTGCTCCTTCCAAATCAGATCCACCCACAATTCATGTCCTTCGGTGACATGATATACGGCGCTTTTAACGGCTACCATGCAACGAGACGTGATTCACCGGTGTATGCAAAGCGCACTGGTACCGCACACGCATCTTTAAGACCGAGTTACATATTCGTGTTACCATGATATGTTAATCCGTGGATGATTTACACGAGAAAACTTGACACACTACTGTTTAAAAAGGGTTTTGTCTAATATTTGGTGAACTTAATAATGAATCACTTTTTGTTAGATAATTTGTTCGTAGCCAATTGTTCGGCATTATACAGTAAGAAACAGATATATTTAATGATCGAAACCAACAATGGATCAAAAGGTTCTTATGTGATCATCTTATTAAAGAACTCAAATATACATACTTTAGAAACGAAGAATGGTCATGTAGAAGATAATGGATACGAAATCGATCACATATAATATTAAATTAAAAATTTTTGAAAACCCCGACACAAAAAGAACGGTTTATTTATTTATTAGATACAGTTATTATTTTCCTCGTCATCATCAGACCCTCAAGATTTGAGTCCAAACTCGAGGTAAAACAACCGTGGCTGAGATCCCTTCAGGAATTCAGACATATTTTCACAAGGAAAGGCACTGAAGTGTCCCTCTCCGATTTCGATGAAACTTCGTATGTCTGTTAAGCAGTCAAACATAAGGGATACGAATTTTTTTTATCGGCTGCGACGCGACTTTAAGGGTTGAAACAGCCCCTCGAAGTTTGGATCAGAAACTTTTTGTTACAAACAAATTATATTTTGGACAATTTGTTAGCACTATATTATTCTACATAAAAAACCACAAACCTCGTTCATTAGCAGTTTTCATGTATCTCCTCTGGTTTTCGAGATAGTACTTTCGGGTCGAAACTTCGAGGGGTGGTTTCAACCCTTAACAAATACACGGACTTCATTGGACACTAACTTCTTGGACTAAACTTTCTTGGACACTTATAATTGAACTAATAGCACTTCGCTTTACATTTTGTATCTAACGATATTAATAAGTAAACTTATAATCAGATCACTTCAAAAGTAGGTTTGCGAGAATACAAACTCCTTGAATGCCACTTAAATAAAGGAATCTGAAGTTGCTCTATAAGCTTTGAAATTACAGAGATTTTTAAAAATAAGACATCAGGCTCTGAGATATTTAGGACACCATGCACTGGTTTGAGGAAATTAAAATTACGCGTAAATACTGTGTTAATAAATTACTATGTTGATTTGACCGACTTGCAGGCTTCTGTTGAATAGACGCACGTGGAGGCTTCATCATTTTTGGATGCTTTAGAAAAATTAGGGTACTCTGAAAAAGTAAGTACTCTGGCGTGTAAGCTTATCTTTATGGTCTTAAAGTTAATGGTACATTTACGATAAGGAAAGTCAAGATGTAATACCGTCATTTACAATTTGACAGGAATTTTGCTTGTTTCGTGCTATCTCAAAATAAGAAAAATAATAATTTCTGTAATTAAAAATTGTTCTTTGGCAGAATGCATTAATAAAGGTAATCGAACTTATGATAAATACAAAAAAAAACCGCAGCTTCATATCTTCAAATAGTTCTATATATTTGTAGTTCGATTAAATGAAGACAAATATTTCGCTTGCGTCGGCCTAAAAGAAAGAGCGAAGTGTACACTGTACATTCTTAATAGCGGTCAATTAGTATTCATCCAAGCGATTGGGTAGAACATAAAAAAACCACGGCAAATTGCTAGTGTGCTTGGAGTAGTGGTATTGCCAGTGCGATGTTGTATTTCGAAAAATCTAGATAACCCCCATCATTAATCAGTCCGTCCACATCAATTGGTACGCGTAGAGCAGTTTTTGCACCTAAAAACTTTATACTTTACTACGTGCGTGTAACATACACGACACAGCGGTCAGTACAGGGTGAGCCCTATTAATTATAAGCGCCTCTTACTAAAGGAGAGTGCAAGGTCAGGGCATCATCGATTTAGCTGAAACTTTGTATACTCGCAGATTTGAATGTCTTGTTTATGGAAATATATCATTATAGAGGCAGATACTCTATAGTTATTAATGAAAGAAGTTATTCAGGGTGAACAAGTTGCGTGAACTACCCTGTAAAGTTGTAAAACATTTAACATTAATGATAATATTTTTAACAAGAGTGTTCCGAAATATGTTGAAGCAAAAATGAAATTTATAGAATTCTAAAAATTATAAAATTCACGTTTTATAGAAACTTAATAAACATAGATTATTTTCCCTACTAGAATATTTCCAAATTAATGGTCAATAACCAAAAGGTAGTGTTATTAAAGCTGCGTTACTGTTGTGCGTCAAATACGTTATTTCCGTTGTGCTGAAATCTTTAAGAATTCGATACCAATGGTGCGGTGAAGCTGCACGTTATCGTCGCGCGGCAAAAGCTGGGACAATGGAGGCACACCTTAATAACATAACCTAAAATAATGGACGATAATAGGCACGATATCAGTAGAAAACCATACGACTAGGACGTTAAGGGGTCAGGCCACTGTATCGGTAAAACAAATCGAACATTTTTTTGCATTTTTTAGTAAGTACCTTATAGTCTCACAAACATGCCCCAAAAAATTTTTTTTTTAATGTTTAAAAATGACTGCGATACGCGATTTTGAAGCGAATAATATAAATATTATAATAGGTATAATGCTTCTTAAACGTCCAATCCGTTCTTTTCGAAACCATCTTTCTCAAACTGGAGTGCAAAATAACTCAAAAAATAATGAAATGATCGTTGAAACAAAATTAATAGATTGACTTGATACTTTGCTTCTTTATAGTGGACAAGTGTTATTGGAGAATAAACCTAAAAATTTAAGAAAAACATAAATTATATTTTTTTGTCGGTGCGAGCTACAAAAGAATATATGTATACATATATTTTGATATCTGATTTTCGAATTGCAACTATTCTTGGAATTTTCAGTTCTAGAATTTGAAAGTTAGGCTCATCCTCTAACTATAAACATATAATTTATCGAAAACTATTTGATTCTATTTTATTTGGGATGACCAGAACTGAATTGTGTTGAGTTCAATACGACCAATATACCATAGAATCTACCGTATAATGCTTGTCTTTTTTACATTTCTCTTTATATCCTGCGATGTTCTATGCTTGTGTAAGAGAGAAAAATAAAAAAGTGGTCCGAAATAAGCAACTCTCCCCTACCTATCACCAAAAACATTTATTGTAAAACAATCACATTCTCATGTGATTAATCGTTCGATAACAGGAATGCGCCAAGTTTGACTCCACCTGTCAATGTTTTTACCTCAATCCTATCAACGTTTGTACACATTTAACTAGAATATTCGGTTTTCTTCTACTCCTTATAAGCCTGCTTTCCATTTTGATCAACCAATCATAATTGTTGCTTCGAGTGACACGTCGTCACACAAGTCTGTGAATTCGGAACGAATACCGCCGGTGTCTATTGCGACACTAGTTCGTATTTTCGCACGATGGAATCCGGATACTCGGTCGCAGAACGGCGTGCAGCTGCGCGCACGGAATACTTCGCATAAATTGTGCATGTGCGCGTCCATAGAGGAGCGTGGGCGGTTGGAAGCTAACTTGGTGGGGTTGCAGACCCCTGGTGGACCCGTAGCCGCGTGTCCGAGCGCGGAGCGTGGATAAATAATCGCGGAAATCTCGGTGCAGATATTACCTGGACGGTGTGGTGAGTGAGACGTAAATGGAGATTCAGCCTGATTCCGCATTGATTTCGATCTGACGCGGCTATCCGTTTGCCGTGCGGCCCTCGCGCGTTGCGACTGCGAAACCGGCCATGTATCGCGTTTTCGCATGTATAGCTAAAGTTGGCGACGGATTCACCACCGTTGATTTTTCAACAGTTGTGACAAAGTAACATGCTATTACAGAACATTTTGTTTTTCTCATACGTTATCTCCACAATTCACTTGTTCACAATGACATACTCGTTTAAATGAAAATGAAATTACAAATGGTTAAGTAAGTATTTGCATGTTAACAATTGCCCACGAATATCCAACGTTGGGCCTACAATTATTACAGTTGGTTAATTAACATGAAATTTACAACGATAATACAACATTGGTCCGACCAAAGTTTGCCAACATTTAAATATCGTCTTAAAGGCGATTATAAAATATATTGTTTCCAATATAGAATAAATATTTATCTTATATTGGAAAAGACATATTTTTTTCGTAATATGAAATAAACATTGTATGTATAATTACATATTAAAAAGAGATTAAATCTCCTTTTTAATATTGGTTGAATATGTATTCAATATTTTGTGCTACTAGGGATGCCTTGAATATGTTATATATTAAATTGGTTGTACATCAAACATATTTTCCTCAATATCTTCGAAATTAAGCCCGAGCGGCGGTAATATGCATAGGGAAAAGTTGTTCAAAATGATAACCTTGACAACACATTTCAAGGTCATTGAAATCGGTGTGGACCCCACTATTCTGAATAATTATCGGAGCGACTACTTTGGAGGTAGAGGTATTCCCCCTAACCCTTCACAGAGGTTTTATTATTATTATCACCGTCATCGCCATCATTATGTTTGAACGGTTCTGAAGATCTAGATAGTTTACTGAAAATTGGTGTTTTACAGTCGAAGACTTGTCAGTCTTCTAATAGTTTGCGTCGAAACAGGCGGCAGATACCAGCACAGAAAAGAAGAAGAGCTCCACTCAATTATTTCTGGATCTCGCGGCGCATGAATGAACGAATAGATTCCAGAGACCCACGCGGGTGATAAATGCGTGCCGTCTTCGCCATTATTTTCTATAAACGGTCATTACTAGAATTTATAGCGCGACTCGAGTCGCCTTGCGTGTTTCCTTGCATGTGCGCCGTTAAGAGGTGCAACTCTAGTTCGTGCCTTAAGCTGAATACCTTTTCAACGTGTGCTTGTACGTTTTCATAGTGGAACGCACGCATACATACACCCAAGATCGCTTCGTATGACTTGCCGAGCAATGGGGTTCAATCGGACGCGTTGCTCCTCTAACATAAATAGCAGTACGCCTTCGTTTTATCAATATTTATATTTGCCTCGCTAATGTTTTACTTGATAATTCTAACAATAATGTAAATTTGATTCAAGCTCCAACTAACCCATTCATATTAGAATTTCAATAATAACGATCAGAAACAGAAAAGTTTAGTGCAACTTACAATTAAAATTTTTTCAACAGTTTATAAAGTGTCATTTGTAGTTTAAGATTTCAGAAAGAGAAAGATCTTGGATATAGTAAAACAGATCTCTGTTGGCAGATATGTATTTATAGAACGTCGAATTTCTCTCGATATCAATGATAACATGGCGTTAGTGCAAACATAAATATGAACATATTTTGTAAATTGAACCGAAAAGAAAGCGTCATTGCGGCGAGCTTGTCCAGCGCATCCAGTTGGTAATTATCGGGTCGAATTCGGTCAGCGTTACCGGGGACTTGTAGGTAAGCTTTACGTCGCGGGTAATCATCGTGCCGACACCTGTGAGCCACCTCGCGCAGTTATAGCGGCATCACGTTCTAGCCACGGCCAGGACTTTGTCTAGCCGTGTGCGTTCTCGCTCACACCAGAAGAACCGTTGCTGGTGTTACGTACGAAGTCACTCTCGTGATCTCTTAACCCTATCGAGAGTTGGAATGCATCCGGCCAGATTACGTAATTGCCCACAGGGTGTTATGGCGTGGCCAGATTTTCTTAGAAAACAGTTTCCGTTGAGGAACAGGCGTATCCCCCACTACTTTTAGACCCGATTTTCGGGGTATAAAAAGGGACGCGTACAGCTCATCCGCGGGTCACACTCGTACCGGAAGTCTAGCTAGTGAGAACGGATATTAAAGTCCCTTTCAAGCATTTTTAAAAGTAAGCTAAACTCTGTACAACAAACCCCCGTATTTCTCAGTGCGTGAAACCCGAAAACGTTGGAATTAGCTTCCACGACCACAACTTACAGTAACATTTGTAAAACCTTTACCTTCTTGAATATACTTTTTATACATTTATATAGAATTTCATCATGCCGATCAACTTAAGGTGACGTTTAAACGGACAATTTGTAGCGCCATAGGTCACAAATGCCAGTACTAAAACGAGTGCCGGAAATCCGGGATGCGTTTAAATTTCGGAACAATTTGTAATACACAAGACAGTGAATGACTGGCGGCTACTGTATGAGATCGTGTATGATAAGTTTGAGTTATATTAAATTTGATATTAGGTGTTCGCAATTTTAAATATGTTTATTAAATTTATTACATAATATACATGCAGTATGTAATAAATTGAATAAACATATTTAAAACTGCAAACAACTAACATAAACTTTATTATAACACAAATTTATCATATACGATCTCACACAGTAGTCGCCAATCACTCAATGTTACGCTAAAAATGTTACTCAACATACATACAATATATGTATAATAAATTTATTAAATGTATTTAAAATTGCGAACAACTAATATTAAATGTATTATAACACAAATTTATCACACACGATCCTACACAGTAGTCGCCAGTCACTCAGTATCACGCTCAACATTTTACACAATATACATATATCGAAAAATGCGACATTAACGCCATTGGTGACGAGGGCCAGTAGCTTATGACTGATCATAATATTCTAATGGGAGTTAACAGGCCCTGCTCTGCTCCACGGAGCTCTCCTATTTTCCAATGATGATATTTGTTCCTTCTTGTTGGGTGTGGAGATCCCGATCCCACATACATGTAGCTAATTATTACAAGTAACTATTATAAGTTACTTCCAATCATCTATCCTCTGACTCAATTTTCACAAAATGTCAAATGTCAAACGTGTTGCGCGACAGTAACAAATTGTGAATATATTCATAAATAAGAAAACAAAAAAATCAATTTGAAATATAATAAGAAGGTTTTGGTTGTAGCAACGTTTCTGACGTCTTTAATAAGATATTTAAATGTTGGCAAACTTTGGGTGGGCCAATGTTGTATTATCAGTGTAAATTTCTTGTTAATTAACCAACTATAATAATTATAAGCCCAACATTGGATATTCGTTGGCAAATTGTCATAACTTTTGTATGCAAAAACACTATATCCCAACTAATTCTCAACTGTTGGATACCGTTTGCCAACCATAAATGCTACTAGGGTACATAGTGTATTATACGAAAGGGCACTATTACAAATTCATTCCCAGCGTGTTTCAATTGAGTAGTATAGGTAGTTCGGGCGACGCCAATGTGCGCGTCGAAGGGCGGCAGTCACACATCGTCGCTCGTTAAGTTCAAAATCGCGGGACAATTCAAAGAACCTCTGTACACCTTTCTTTCTCCCGCGTCTATTTCTCTCTGTCGCGTATTCGATCTGGTTTTTCGCAATGTCAGCAGCCCGAGAACTGACTTCCTGGACGCATTCCTGTGTACCTATATGGGGCCCTATATCCAGGACCGATGTCCACGTCCCTCGCTCGAAGTGGATGGTGGCAATGGTTGGCTGGTACATTGGCGCAGGTGTGGCGGCACGAGTTCCACAAAGGGGCCTCCGTAGATGGTACAACCTCTGCTCTCGGCACACCGGACCACGGAGGACTTGACTTTTTAAGAGACCCGCGCGTTCCCCTGCCAGGTCGCCGGAAGAGCCGTGTCGGCCCAGGCCACCTGGGAGCCCTTAAGAACGTTGTGCGCCTTCTTGTGCCGCCCGGAAGAATTAATTATGCCAGCGACCGGCCCGTTAGCTCTCCAACATCGGAAAAATCGTTTCGATGGAATGCGATTCGTTCCAGCGAAATGTCTGACCGTTTTCAATGCTCGCCGATTCGTTGATTTCAGTCGATTGCGCGCGAAGCAGTTTCACGATCAGGAGAAAATACGAGCTTATCCTTGTAACCGTGGATCGGTGTCGTTGGATTGGGGACGCAACTTATAATTGAAACTCCTCATACCTTGTATGCGTTGCGATTAATAAAAACGAAGTGATATAATATTATCTGTAGAAGGATGTCTTTCTTTTAAATTAGGGTGTAAATGGAAGATCAAATACTTTAGTGACAAGCAATATTACCCGACTAACAGTCTCCGACCATCATAAAATTCATTACAAGAATAGAACGTTACAAAATATTAGATATGTGTTTATTTTCATATGCTAATATTTATGAATTTACATTAGTATCACAATGGATAATATCTACGAGTAAAGATTCTAGGCCACAAGTCAGAGTTTACTGAGCATGGAAATTATGAATTGAGTGATGTTACCTAAACCAAATGTCCGAATAGTGATGTCTAAATATGCCTACGTCCATAGGTATTTATATATTTAGTAGAATTTCATTAACTTTCTTGTGTTATCATTATCATGTCAGTGTCTAGAAATGTAATTATCAGAAACTGATAGTACTGATATTATGTATAAAATGCTTTGGGGTGGAACTGGATGTTGAAAAACTGGTTATGAAATTTATAAACAAAACATTGAATTGTCAAAACAATATTGTTTTAATAGATGATCAATTTAGCAAATTTTCCCCTAGCGGAAGCCGAGTTTGCTCGTCGATGTATCTACTATTAGAATACAGATGATAATAAATTCATAAGGTGTGACTTTTGAAAGTGTTATACAGGGTGTTAATAAAAATGACTATTCACAGGGTGGATTTTGTATACTAAATTAAGATGAAAATCAGGAAGGACGAAATTGCTTTCAGGCTTCTTTTTCGTGTTATTAGTTGTTGAAAAAGTGATCACAAAACAAATGTTCTGTTTATGACATTCCCCCTTTTAAACCATTCCTACTACGATTGAAAAATTTCTGATATAATTAAAAATATAAGAAAATTTGGGTGTTCTTTCTTAGCTGAGACACCCTGTACTTTGACAGTTTGAAAATTTCTACTGTATGATTAAAACTACATACAATTTCATTCTATTCATTTTAGTCTACCAAATCGTCGTCAAAATCAATCGTTTCGAGCAAATGACAATACAATGTTTAATTTGCATCAGACTGAATAAGAAACAAATTTTCCATTGACAGAATTAAATCTCCATCTCGAATATTAGACACGCAGAATCTTATGTAACGTCGCGCGTACCGCGAAAACAGCCTGAGAGAATAGCTGGACCGAAAGATCGCGATCTTCGCCTGGCGTGTATCTCACACCGGTTAGAAGTCTATTCTTCAGCAGACTGCAAGGAAGATCTCAAGATAGCTTTGTGTCGGCCAAGTGCGTAGCCCCTTGACTTGAGTTTCAACCAGCTCGGCATAAAAGTACGACCACCTGCGAAATCCTGCTGACCTTATGTGTTACTAAATCTAATCACATCTTTTCTTCGCTGTCACAGACAACGGGCGGTTACTGCCCACTAGTCGTAACAGTAACATTCGATCATTTTTGCAACAAACAAGTCAATTTCAGTGATCAGTATTAGATGTAAATATTTAGAGTGTCTTCTGATGTCAAGTAAGACATTACATAGGTACTAGAAAAGTAAGTTACCCCATTTCACGAAAAATCTATGAACGCTTAAAAAAATGAGAGGAAATTTATTCATAATCTTCAAATATTTTTTTGCTTTTCTACTAATTAGCGTACAACTAATTTTTCTATTCTTGTGCGGTAAAACACAACGTCCAAATTTTTAAGTTTTTCAAACTTAACTGTTTCAAATAAACTGAAAAATTTCAGCAAAAGTTGGTGCGTTTAGATGTTTATAATATAAAAACAATTTACTTAGTTTTGTCCAGGAAAGTCCGCAGAATTATTTCATGTCGAAAGCAACTGAATAACTATTACTGCAAAAGCACAGAAAATCTGTAAAGTTGAAAATTTACAATTTCTTCTTAAATCGATTTTTTCGAAAACTGTATATCCTGGAAAAAATAGTTTGCAGATCCGTATGTAGCTCGAACAAATACAATGTATATAAGAAATGCCTATTGAAGGTTGCAAAATTTTTTACACGTTGAACAGTGTTTATACATATGTAAGACTCTTTACATCTCGTGTATTCTTCTGTAATATGTACCTAATCATGAGCTGGTAATTTCTTCGGTCATTGATTCCATTTAAAGTCATCGACACGTGACTCCGACCGGTCCTGTAATCCAGTTTTGTCTCGGCCCAATCAAGCCACGGAACTTAAGGTATATCCGCGGACGACAAGACAACGACCGGTGGTGAGGTTCTGATTATTATCGCAAGATCAAGGACGTCCACCAACGCCGTCGTCTGTATCGTTACAATCGAATTCGTGACCACAGTACATATATCTCGCGGGGACCAGCTTTTTATTGCCTAATTGATTTCTTTTTAATTGCTCCGCCACAGGAAAAAATGTCACGACCTATCGGCTTGTGGTTCACATTTATCGAATATCCTGAACAAATCGAATTCAATTGATTACTAAATACAACCCGAAACCTAAAGCAATTGTGGCTAGTAACGTTTTTATAAAGTTACTGTCTTTAGTTTTTCAATGAATATTTACAATATTCAAGATTTCATTTCTGTCCCACCACAAATTCGCTCTAACTTATTACAAAGACTAATTTTTTCACAGTTCTTGCTCCTGGTTCCAGGTATTTCACAATTAAATATCATATCAAATTATTTTAATAATCTCATATTCTTCTTCCTCTGATATTATTTAATAACTTATAAGAACACCCTTTGAAATTCTTGAAATTACTATTCTATTCCGTGTGCATTAAATAATATGTAGTTTCGTCATTTTTGTATACAGGGTATTAATCAAAATGTGGGATATTTTCAAAGAGTGGATTTGTACATTCAAAACTAAGATCAAAATCAAGAATGACGAAATTGGGTTCGAGACTCAGTTTCCGAATTAATTCTTGACAATACGGGTGAAATACGTCTGTCGTGACGGGTTATACAGAGCGATCCTCTGACTGCAGTACTGGAAAGGCATGCCGCCTGCTTTGTCGTTTAAGAGCCGTTAGCTACCCCTACTGAGCAGCATACTAGCAGGCGGCATGTCTTTCCAGTACTGAAACGAGAGGATCACATTTTACTACTACATAAAACCATTTCTAAGCTGAATCACAAACATGACCGATGACTGTCAGACCAGTAAGACCTATCTAGAACGAATCAACTACCACTCAACTAACGTGCTGAGAAACGACGTCTCGTGGCACTGCAATAATTTTTTTCTCAAATTTCCTGGAATATTGTCACGAAGGTAAAACAGTTTAACAGGTTTTTATACTTCCCATAAACTACACTTTATTACAATTATAACACTTAAAATAATACTGGTAGTTAGATCAATACTTTCTGCGGTAGTCGTTTGATGAATGAATCTGTCCTGCTCGGCTACGCTTCTTATATACAATGGAGGACAAAAGTAATCGTACACCCTTAAGAACGGAACACTTTTTTTCAAATTGGTCCAACTGACTTGAGTTCTTTTGTGAAGTTAGGAACATTAGTTTACTAAATGATGTGTAAAAAGAATTTGAAAGAATTGCAATTGGTCAGAATAGCGAAGAAAATAGTAAAGATTGCTTCTTACAACTGTTTTATTCGAGACTGTAATGAAAATTTAATAAATACATTTCGACGATTTTTGTTAGTTATACACATGTTGAAAATTTCATCAAAATCGGTTAACGTTCCTACGAGATACAAACGATTAAAAATGTTGAAAATCACAGTTTCTCGCAACTTTTCACCTACATCTGTAGTATATCTAACCATTCTTACATCTTTTGATGCCTGTCGCTTGTTTCTGTATCAATCGATTTCAACGAAAGTTTCAGTATGTATATAACTAATATATGTAAGTCTCCGACATGTATTTATTAAATGTTCATTACAGCCTCAGATTAAAAAGTTGTAACAAGCGACCTTGACTATTTTCTTCGCGATTCCGATCATCTACAACTTTAAACAATTTTTTTTACACATCATATGGTCAACTAATGTCTCTAACTTCATTAATAAAATAGCGAGTTTCAATTGTCCGTGTCAAAAACCTAGCATTCCAAATATCCTAACAACTAATCAAACGAGCTGACAAATGAATGACATCCTGAAAATTTATTAATAAATTTAGCACAACCCATTACATTAGCATTATTTGTAATTCATAGTAAAATGATTAACAATTATCTTAACCTGCTTTGCTTTATGAAGTGGCAAAGATTAATTAAAACTGATCTTTCTGATTCAACTGTCATGATGGAAGTCTGATTAATTATTTATGTAAAATAGTGTTATAGAATCTATGTAGCAGAAAGTAGAGTCAGCGGTGATACCTATTATCTCCCTTATCTTGCATACGTTTTCCGGGTTGAAAATTTTTATTTTATCACTTCACGCGTGAGCTCACTTCACGTTTTAATTCACTGCTCCAATGCTTTCAATATTTATCCTGTCGACGTATGCAACGAAGTTTTATTTATCATTAAATGCTAACGGAACGAGATCTTATTGACCAAAACAAGTTTCTCTTGTCCGCTATTAAACTTTACTGATGCACAATATTTAACAGTGATTCTGACCGCATTCCTCGGTAACTGACGCTACATTACATCGTTCATGCTCTGATTAGCGTAAGTAACCAGGATTTGCCTATCCGGTGACAAATATATGATTACAATTAATAGAACTACTTGGAAACTTGTTAATAATTCAGTTGTATGGAGTCTGAAAAGGATGCATGTTGTGTTTACCAATGTAAATAAAAATGTTTGTATACAATATTGGCAAAATTCATACTAGAATCAAAGCAAAATCATTGTATGAATAATAGTAACAACTTGAACTTTTTTCATACATAGCCTTATATCCAAGAAAAATGAATTTAAAAGTATATTAGATATTCGCGCACTGAAGTATCACTGGTTGTTAACTTATATTGTAACCGTACGTATTTGTATATCGACGTGGTCATAGTAGTAGTGACTCTCATAGACAGACCGAATCCCCACCACCGCAGCTTCGCGACACGCGGCCGTCGTACGAGGACCCACGAACGTCAGGCGAGGATCCACGAATTTACGGCATCCCATCTAATTACATTGCATGAGTGCGCACCGATCCCCACTCAATCACGATCGAAAGAGATAAATGCGAGCAATCTGGCATCACTGATGCGAGCTCGTCGATCTTCGCTCTATGTCTGAAAACGATCCAGACAAGTCACGCATCGGGAATAGAGTTCGTTAGGCGAAAAACGGTACGTAATAAAGAAGTCAAACCAATTTGGTGTACAGAGTCAAACCGCCTCTTACATCCTCACGCGGACGCGCCTCAAACCGAGGAGTCACGAGCACAAACCGCGCCGTAGAACTGCCGATACGAGATCGAACCCGTAGCAGTTATCGAACATCACAGCGTAAAAGTCACTAAATTCAAATCATGTTTAAATTCATCTATATTAAAGAAATATAAAAAAATAATCATTTGAAGTGTAGAAAATCATAACATGAAATTTGGGTTTGAGTAGCGTACGGTGAACCGGACACCGAGAAGAATTCGGGAAACATTGTAACAGAATAATTAAAATCATAATTCAAAGCACAAATACATGTGCAAATTCGAAGTATCATATCATAGTAACGTCAAAACGGCTGATTTACAAATATTTTTTGCGTAACGTTATGAGTAAGCTAAGATTTGCAACCACTATATCAATAACGAGAATCGATCACAGTTTCGAGCTGGCAACGGAAGAACTGATCAGACCACATTTCGTGCCCTGACTGCATTCCTCTTTCAAAATATTCAAATTGTATTTCAAACATTGGTCACACCGTTAAAAAGAAAGGAAATATTTGAGTGGCCTTCACCTGGAACATCCCGTATACCTGGGTATATCTGTTATGTGTACACCAACGGCCAAAAGTATGGGACCAAGTCTGATAATTAAAGAAAAAGGAAAATATTATTCTACAAAGATTTGATGAAAATAAGTTTTAAAACTGATTGGAAATGATTTGTATATGTACTTATTCCGTAACTTTTATTATATAATAACAGAATAATAAGTTACTGTTCTATCAATCATGAACTGTACTCCCATACTTTTGGTCTGTTGTATATACATATCTAGAAGTCTGCAGAATTACTTAAGTGGAAAAAGTGACCAATCTCAGCAACATCAAAAGTGTCTTAAACAACTTCTTCGCAACAAGACAAAGGAATCTTTATAGAATGGACATTGAAAAATTAGTATGAAGGTAGCGTAATGTAATAGAAAATGAGGCAAAATACACAGACGGCCGATAATTTTGATTACTTTTTTATAATTTACCTTCTACAAATATGAAAGGAAACTCACATTTCTTATGGCGATACCTGATGCAAAATGTAAACGCTGTATTTGAAATTGTCATTGAAATTACTTTTTTGGAATACTGTGTATATTTTAACAGATCAAGCAAAATCTATTGCGTACACGAAGCAATCTGAACCGATAGTTCTCGTGGTGGTTACACTTGAAACTGAAGTGGTGGCCGTATAAATATCCACTGGGCTTTTTCAAGACCATCTAAATGCATTGGCTGATTCATTAAAATACAGGACGAGTAATCTAGAGACGATCATTTATCATAACTTTTCGCAAAGGCTCCCTTCGTTCCCCTACGTTCGCTGTGTATGCGTGACCGGTGACTTCTTGTGAACATGTTCCAGGTAATTGAATCACGGTCTCTGAAAGCACGTACAAGCCAGTAGAGAGCACAGAAATCAAGTTTCTAATCATTTTCTGGAACGTACGAAATCGTAACTTATGTGGAAGCTGGCATAAATTGCTGAAGAATCCTGCCTCATTTTATTCGTAAATATTCATACCCTGATGAATTAATATTATGTTTTTCTCAATAATATATTTTCTAGTAGTGGCCTTCTTGTTAGAATAAAAGAGTTTTATAATTTCGTTTTTTAATGTTTTTTAATACATAATTGAACATGTATTTTTCAATTTACGTATTATCATATAGATTTACTACAGTATCCAAGAGAATTTGATAGTTTGTTGAATTTGAAGAGTTTGCTTATTTCAAATTTTGACAACATATAAGATATCTCATAATTCATAACATAGCTGATAAGGAGACCATTTCACGCGTAAAAGTAGGTTGAAATTTAAAATACATTACTTTATGTGAACTTTTGTATACAGTTTATCTCAGTTAACTTCATCACCTCGAATAATAACTTAACGGTACACTTTACGAAAATTTTGAGGCGTGGAACTTATACGGCATCAACGGGCACATCTTATAAGGAATATACGAGTATTTCGTTTTAAGATAATAAGGGAAATACTATCAGATCAATTGCGAAATAAAGATAAAATATAAGCGAAAGACAGACACGCCAGGCTGGTGAAATTGCTCTTCAACTACGGAACACAAGTAGTGCGTAAAGGAGTGTATTGTACGAAGTTGACGAAATGTACAACGTGTTACCAAAAAGTGTAAGATAGTGTAACAAAATACCACCATTTAAGCCAATGTTGAGGCAGTACGTTATGGAAACCGTTCAATGAATGAATCATATGAATGAATGATACATCCTTGTTGACGTCTTCTTATATTTTATTTTATTTTTATTTGTTTTTGTAGAAACTGTAATAGCTGAGAAAGCTAATAAAGTGCAATCAATCAAACCCTCTTCTTTTTTCTTTCCTTCTCTCTTCCAGCTCCTCTCTCCCTTTCTCATCATGATATGCCGTTAACTGCTTTTCACCTTAAGCCGACGCATTTCTGTCGATCGAATCTTCTTGCTGTCTTGAATACCTCGCATTATGTCTCAGAGGTAATCTTGGTCAAGGAACTTCACTCTACATGTATCAGCCCTTGAAATCATTCTTCAACTGCAAATTCTAGTTAACGTTATTCTAAAAGTTATATTGTATCTTTATTTGATATGACATGCACATCGAAAATTGAGAAAAGTGGAATTAATAGTTATGTAAATATGTTGCCGTATAAAATAGAAATTGGAAGTTAATAGTTTCAAATTGTTATAAATAATTTTTAATCGGTGTCTACAAACTTTTAGTCAGGGAGGAAATGAATAATTTACAATCTTCTCAATTTGTACTACATTTTGGCAAATTCTATACTTTTCCAACTAATAATAAGACAACATATTAGAAAAGTTAATGCACGATAATACTCTAAAAATTGCTTGCCCTTGCGAAAATTCAACCGCAGCTGAGAATGTCTGCATTCATGTTGAGATTTGTTACCTCCCATTTTTTTAATACACACCTATATTATGTAATTTCGCAATTGTGTAACAATAAATTTAGAATTCCTTGTCCATGGAATAAAATTTTTATACTATTCCAAATAAAAGGTTACATGTATAATTCGAAGCCGTTAAATGTTTACATTCAACGATAAATTAACCAATTTCTTGAAACTATTCCACTGATGATAATCTTAGTGTTTCTATTAGCTATAATATTACGCATTACACAGTTTTTCTTAATATTGGTTTAATTTTCCGATATTGAAAATTATGTAAATTTATTACAATTTTTCAATCGGATGCACTAGACAAACTTAAGCAAACATCTTCTCACGAGATAGAAATTACATTTTCATGTAAATAAGGAATTCAGTTTCATCTATTTCTTCTTGCCTTTCTTGCCTTTCTTCCCTTTCCCTTTCTTTCTGCCTCGCGCCGCTCGTGGATCTACTAAGGGTTCGAATGGTGGTTGTGGCGGCGGACTCCCACGAGCAAGGTATTGAGCAACTGGGGAAACTCCAACAATACCTCTGACCAAGCTTTTCGGTGAATCAGCATCTAGATTCATCGTTCGATGTTGGCCAGATGAATTTGACTTCTCCTTGAAGTTGCATTTATACTCGTCTTCCCCAGGACCGGTTTTGAAGAAAAAGCAATCGGGCACAAGAGCGTAATATGCCATCATGCATCTAAACAGCACAATTACTACTAGGTGTCTGGTTATAAATTACACGACAATTAATCTTAATTTATTACACTATGATTAAGAAATTATCGTTGTTAGAATTATATTTCCAATGTACTGAGAGGATACAAAAATAGAAGCTGAATTATATACTGAATTCATCATAACAAACGGATAATAAATTGTTGCGAGCTTAATATCATACAATTTTTTTAAACGTCAGGTCACGGTCATATGTAATTATTTTATAAAAATTTAATACTTTAAATTTCATAATCTCATAGTTGTCTCGAATGAAAATTCAACGCCTACGACATTATGATGTTGAAATAACTTTTGATCCAGAGATGAACATTTGGCAATTATTATATTATACTGTTGAGTTTTGGTCTTTCCTCGGAATTAATTTTTATTTGTAATCAGAAATGCATGAAAATGTGCATTCGAACAAAGTTATGTACACATAGGTATAGTAATAATGTCATAAAGCTAGTGATAAATGAGTATGTGGCTGTCATATATGACCATACATATAATCTCTCAACATTTTCTCAATAATATGATTACATTATATAACAATGAAAACCCTTATGTATAAATATATATTATATTTATACTATTTTAGAACATTCTATGTATATAGATGTTATTCATCCATTCAGCGGTTTATTTTTCCCTACGGAGGGTTTAATTCGAGAAAAATAGAAAAGCTCTTTCCAATTTCGTCGACGATGCGCGCCGGCCACTCGGTGGACCGTGGCTCGTTAACTAAATTTCGCGTAACAGATGTTACTAATAAAAGACTAATATAGTAACAGGAAATACAAATATAAACCTCAGTAGATTAACTAATAAATTTATAATTAACAAATAAACTGTTAACATATCTTTGTAGTACCTTCCCATATTTGTAACGGTAATAGTGGCACCCAGTTGACCCGCGAAACTATTACCGGGATCTACAAGATCAAACGGTCCTCTAAATATAAAAGACTTCGGATTCTGTATCATCAGCGTATTCTGTAAAAATCAGAAGTTTAACGTATAACAAGTGTATACGTACTAAAGGTCAAATCATAACGATAGGGTATTGTTTTTGTATGGAATCTGTGGAAACAAAAATTTGATTCCGAGCTTGTAAAAAAAGAATAGAAACGGCAATCTAATAGTATTCACTCTTCGGTTTTCTCATACCTATTCATAAAAAGATATGTTAATGAAAATAAAAATTCATATGATTTTTATTTTCATTTCTTGGATTAGTTGTGGAACATTGCTAATATACGTTTATGTGTTTTTAACTGTAATAAATGAATTGAAATACACTAAACTCTAACTATATTGCCATGTTCGGGGCTGTGGGAGAGTAAGATGGCAATGAGTTCAGAGCCCCCTTCATGCTAAGTTCTGTCGCCATGACCTCAGCGCCTGCGCAAAAGCTGGATCGTGCTAGTGCGCTGGCGTACGCAACGTGGTAGGAGAGCGAATTTGTGTGCACGAAAGTACATGTGAAGGGAAAGTGCCTCGTGTGGCAATGTATTCAGTGGCAATGTAGTTAGAGTCTAATATATATGTATAGCGTGAAAAATTTATGTCTGAATATGTATGAATATACTCGCCGTTCAGCGCACGACGCTGGCCGGCTCGAAAAGTATTCATGTTTCGAGTAGGTATCAAATAGGTATCCATACTTTTGGGTAGATAATAAGTAGGTATCGATTCTTTTTGATATCTACGTCTTTGATATGTATCAACACAACATTGAAACTTGGGGAAACGGTATCGGTAATATCGATACAGTATCAGTCATATCATTAGGTCCAAGTCTATTTATTCCGACACAATGGGATTCTGGAGTATTAGAGTCAATAAATTTTTCGCCAGCACTACAATGTATGCTCTTGTCTTTTTTCGCAGGAGAAATGGTTCTTTTGTAACCAGATTAAGACGTATAACGAAATGTGGTTAATGTATATGGTAATCGTCAATATTTTCACAAGGTTTATAGCATAACTTGTTAGACCAAAGCTCCAAAGAACTTTCTTAAGCCAAATATACAAAAAAAAAGGTCACGTTGAGTGTTTGGTGGCCTATATCTGTTGTATTTTCTTATATCTGGGTAGAATTAACACCGCAAAAAAGTACTGTCACGATATCGTTGAAATACATCAGAAATAATATCGCACCTTTCGCCCCTTTATTGCTGTTTCATCAAATACCTCGACAACTTCATACAAGAAGCTCTTACAAACATCTTTGAAGAATTCTTCGACCCTAATACTCACATTAGCAAAAATGTGTACATTCTAATGATTTTCACTTCAATTAATATTGTACCATTTATTCTGAACAGAGTTATATTGTATTGAACTCTGCGACTGAAGGCCGTACTTTATTTTCGAAGAACTTAGTAATGCAAAAGGCATTTTTTATTCCAATCTTTTCCCTTTTTTTTAATTACTCTTACAAACGCCTTATAGTTGTCCTAGACTTTGTTGGTCAAACTATACTTGCATGGTATATTTACGATAAACTGTTAAACACGATTTGTGTCTGAGAGGCATACATAAAGTGTGAAGGGATAATATTAATGGATTGTAGAAATTTCATACCTTATCTGACATTCCAAAAATTTATCCACTTTCTTGCTAGATCCACTTTGTAAACGAAGATTCATGAATCATAAATAAAGAAGATATGATTTATTAAACATAAATATAGTGGAAACTGTATATGAAAATCTACATTTCGTAAATACGTGAAGAGTGTGATATATATTAACTGAATTACACTAAAAATTGTTTCTTACTAAATCACAAGCACAACCGGAGAGATAAGTTCGTACGCTGCAAATAGGGAACTCATCATTCACTCTAAAAACGCCAATGTATAAGGGTAGTCTCTTCATTATTTTAACTAATTCCTCGCACAGCACTGAAAAGTGGCAGGCTTGACCACCTTTAAACTTGAATACATGGATGTCATTTTTACGAGATCGGCTGTGCTCAAAGACCTCCATGGGCGGTAAATTAATGATGACGATTTTTGTGATAAGCGATGATCCACCAGTATCAGTGTACGTCTCTTTGTTCAGCATCAATTGCGATATATAAACATCGAAAAGGTATAGACCATACATAACTAACGCCTTATTGCTTTCTTTATAATTTCCTTTTTCGTACTAGGTTATGATAAATATTTACTTGTGAATTTCACGAACTGAAGTTGCAGCTGTGACATATGAATATTTCTTATTATGTATATGTAATCGGCTGCAACCAAACCCACCCATTAATCCCTGAAAAACGTTATGCGTCATGTTTCGATCCGAAGATCACTGATAGAACAGAATGTAGTACCGTTAGTATACGCAGGTGTCGCCACAGTCTTCAGTCAGAAAATTTCAAACGTGCACGCAGAGACCCGCAACCACTGTCGTCCGTCTTATGTACTCGATGTAATCGCGTATATGTCGATATCCATTGCTCTGTTGGTAATTCTCGATAATTATCGGTACGTTAATTAACCATGGGGACCACCCCACGCCAACACGTATTTCTCACACACCTACACCCACCCCACTCTGTCGACCAAAACGTCCAGGACGCAATACATACGGAATCACGTTGAACTCGCATACTATTCATTACAGAAAGCGCGATGTGATTAGAACAATCTAATGGAGATCATATAACGATTACGGCCCTATAATTTTCACTTTTCATGCATATACTTTCAATGTTACAATTATTTATATTTTATACATCAAGGTTAAGCAAAAAGAGTGCAAGAATAATAAATTAATAAAGTTTATAATTAGTTGTTTCTAAGAATCTAGAACTAAAAAATCAAGACACTTAAATTTTGAAAACTAGATATCGAAGACTAACGGTTAAAAATTTGAACAGAATATAGCCACCTTCTTTAAAGCTTCCTCTACAAATACGGTTGGGCCGATCTGTCGAACACAATACAAACTACTACGACTACAACTACAGGCGAGTACAGTGACAAAGTAGTAACAGAATGACTTCCCATCCGAAGATGCGGAGCCATTAGTAGTTGCCCTCTTCAATGACATTATTTTTGTCGGGCCTCTTCGGCATATAGCCTCTTCTTTTCTTCGACAGTCCACCCACCTGAAACCCTCAAGCTGCTCGGTTGTGGATGACCAACAACTCCAAGAGTCTGTATGATCGTACCACGAGTGCAATCGAGCAGGTCGTTCGTTTCGACAATCCTATCATTCCGACCGCGACCACGACGACGACCCCCTGGGGGTTCGCCGAATTTGAAGAATCGAAATCGAAATCGGAAGCAGACAGCATGCTCCGTCTGGACCAGTTTCGAATCGACGCTACAAATTATCCCGGTAGCAGGACTATCACGCGAAACCTACGCGAACCCACCCGAAAATGTGATAGCCTGCCCCGGCCCCTACCTACTTACAGTCTAATAGTACACATTCACACACCAGAGAGTATGCTACCTACCTACCTAGCCCTATATTTAAAAATAAATTCGCAAGACAGATTCTCACCAACACACAACACTCCACGGTTCTCAAGCATGCGCCCCGGTACAAATCTAGAGAGGACATCCCGGGACGCCTCCGACACCCGAACGTGATATTCAACTTGCACACTCTAATGTACGTACCATTTTCCTGAAATCGACTGGCAAAGGCTAGCATCCATTGCGAGATTAGAAAAATTATTTAAACAATATACGTATACTTGGTATACTTTATATCGATTATGTGTTAATTTTTTCGTCTGATAGCGAGAGACACGAAACCAGTACATATTCCATGGAAATTTTATTATAAGCATTATATAAAGCAAAGGTATATGTACGACCGATACCGGAGTTGTGAGAAATTGTTCCAAGGAACAACTACACATGAAATGTTAATTGATAGAAATCTAACCGACGCAATTCCACTGCCTAACAACCACACACACAAGTGGAAAATACGTCGTGCACGGTAAGTTAACGCATTGCCAGTCGCATATACATGTTATTGTTATTATATATGAAATCAAATCATCGTTCCCCGCTGCTCTCGCCCAATCAAGTAGCACCTGGGCACGTGAAAGGGTTTGAGCAACGAACACGGAATAATTATCCTGAAAATCCTGACTAAAACAATTATTAGTTTCTGCTCTTCTAACGGTCTAATATGTTCTCATTGGTTCTCACTTCATTTGCAACAACCATGACTCGACTTTGTATTAACAAGTAAGAAGATCCTAATGTAAATTCATTTTTAACGACCAAAAGACTCTACATCATGATTATGTAATAAGATATTTGACTCCATACATTGAACAACCCTTGGGCGATTCCATCGTCAAAGTCAATGTAAGACAAATAACATAAGTGTAACAAATCATGTCACTTTGACTCAGAAATCTACCTGTCGCGAAATGCCTTCTTGTACATGGTCTATAATATTACATTTGTCTAGAACGTTACACGTTCTAACTCAATCTATGTGTATCAAAGTACACTATTTAATTTTTATAACTGTCTTTGAGAAACGTGACAGTACGTATTTCTGATATATTTCAATACGCATAGTTAATCTGATAATATATATTCTTCACAAGTATTAATCTGAAACTTCTTTGCAGTAGTCTGGTATCATATTAAATCC
>NW_015373895.1:2860505-2879944 GCF_001272555.1 Dufourea novaeangliae | reverse complement strand
TATGTTTTCCCCTTTATTTTAAACATACCGGTATGGTTCCGTTCTTTCTACTCTATATTCAAATCTATTATCTAAATTTCTTTTACACATTAATGAATTCAATACTATTTTTGTACCAGTTGACTGTAGTTGTAGACTATTGTAAATTTATTATATTTTCTATATTCTGGAAATTTCCTTATGTAAATCCTATTTCATTCTACATTCATAAATGATACCAGACGACGACATTGAAATTATAAGTAAGCAATGTGACTTCGTTCGCATCACATTTTTGAAGTTGAACACATAAACATACTTTTAATATAAAATATTTATGAATTGCATTACTAATTGTAAACACGGCATACAAGAAGACCCTAGCCTAGCTAAGGAACACAACAGATCAATGTTACTACTCGCGGATACGATTGCATATCCACGTTCACTGTACTCGCCAAATTTAACACGTATACAACCAGTCGCCCGTGCCGCTTCGGACCTACCGTCCTACGGCATGATTGGGGACCAGAGGAATAAAAAGCATGCGACTCACCCGATGGTAGAAGGGCTCCGTATAAGACAAGAATCTTGAATCAAGTGGAGCTTTGCCCGTGGACATCTTATTGAGTACTCAGTGATGAATTTGAGATTTGCTGGACGACATTATCCTGAAAATCCTGATGAAAAAAATTATTAGTTACCGCCTCTTTTAACACGTTAATATTCTTTGATTCTTTCTCATTTAATTTATAATTAAAATGATTCAACTTTGTATTAATAACAATTGAAAAGCAAAGATTGGATTCTTATTAATTTAATAGAATTCAGTCATTAAGAAAAAGACCCTACTGGAAATTCATTTTTAAAGACAAAAAGACTAATCATGATTCTTTAATAAGATATTTGACTCTACATATTGAACAACCCATGGGTGATCCCATTGTCAAAGCCATTGCAAGACACATAACATAAGTCTAGCTAACATGATACTTTGACTCAAAAATCTACCCATCGCAAAATGTCTTCTTATACATGATCTCTAATATAATGTGTGTATGCAACACTTTTTTTTAATGCAAAGTATCAAATTTTTCAATCATGCAAAATATGAAATTAGATCAAGCTATTCAATGATATTCTCATTGGATATCATTCTGTATTATCATTGTGTGATTATATTGGTTAATGCAAGGAGGAAGCCTGAGATTGTCACATTCCTCCACTAATGGTTCATTCATCATATATGTATTCAATATATTCTAGCCTACAGAGATTCATATGTACAATGCACTCAAGGATATGCATTGAATAGTAAGAGTATTAATACTGCTTTGTCCAATTATAGAATGTTTATTAATTGTATCAGTAGTAGAAAATGCTATGTATAAGAAGACCCTACCCTAGCTAAGAAATACAATTGATCAATGTTACTACTCAAAGGTATGATAGCAAACCCACGTTCACTGTACTTGCCAAATTTAGCACATATACAACCAGTTGCCCATGCCATGTTGGACTAATTGTCCTATGGTATGATTAGACACTGGAGGAATAAAAAAGGCATGCAAAGACTCACCCGATGATAGAAGGGCCTAGAGTCATTACTGGTGGAACTTCACAGTAGGATGTCTGTTTTAGTGTTTGACTAAAAACAAAAGGACAAGACAAATTTATTATACTCAATATTATTATTATTGATAAATGTTACACGCTACTCATTTAGTTTATAATATTTATGTATTATGTTGCAGCATAATACATAACTATGCTGTAAGCATGTTTGTTTTCTTATTTAATCCACATTCTGTTTTTGTACATATTCAGAAAATCCTTACAAATACCAAAATTGCATTAGTTACGCATACTTTAATACAAAGCATGATAAACTATACAGCTTGTATTAATCAAATTTATATCCGAAACTGTATATAAATGCAAATACAATAATCTCATATGGAAACACACAAGAAATTGTTTATTTTAATACGATTTCACGACCCAGATACAGTAAATCACAAACATTTCCAATTTGAATGTCTCGAAGTATTGTCGTTTAAAGTTGTTAACATACAAAGAAGCCATTTTGAATGCTTCAACTAAATATATGAATTGAAAAAAGTGCTCGAAAAAATTCTCATTTGATCTTAACACAAACCACGAAATCACGATTATTTCACTTACGGTTAGAAACAATATAAAAATAAGTAATGAAGTGTCACTTTGTTGTTATAATAAATGTTATAATAAATGTTACAATAACTTACCAGAATTCACCAATTTCCCGCTGAATTCCGTTTGAAGGGACTCAACGATACTCAGAACGGTAGTGCGTACGTCCAAGCCGAAACTCTGAAACAGAAAATAAACATGCATTTTAAGTAATTACACAACCTTAAGAATAGTTACGTTACAAATGAACAATTATTGAACTTGTGGTGTGTCGCAAAGATTTCAAATTGAGTCATAAATACGTAAACATTATATTAACTGGTACACAGTGAAACCGAAAAGTAAAGCGATACCTACGGTATCGAATTAATTTGGGATTATTTAGTCTATATTGAATAAATATTAAAGGACAGTAACGATAGAGAGCTAATGAAGGTACTAGTAAATAATATATATGAATAAAGATGAAAAATAAATGTCAAACACTCACTTTAGCACGAACAAACAGCTTCTACATCTTATTGCGTCAACTTCTCCGAGACGAATGACACTTCGGTTACACTCGGCCGGTCTCGAGCAGTTCATTCGGCTATCTTCGGGGGATTGCGAGTAGCTGATTGGTCAGGCAGAGCGGTAGCTTCCCGCCTAATCGACTTGGCGGGAAAAACATGTGCACCTCTCCAGTTTAAACGACGAATGTAACACTTGAAAAAACATAGTGCCAAAAATATATATGTATTTCGTCACTTATCCAACAAAATAACTTATTAATTGTCCGTTAATACGTATATACAGAATACTAAATTTATTCAGACTTTACTTCATGGGAAGCATGATCTGAGAAACTAACATATTTCTCGTTCTTGTAAATTAATAGTTACGTTACAAATTAACAATTATTGAACTCGTGGTGTGTCCCAAAGATTACGAATTGGATCAGAAATACGTAAATATTACATTAATTGGTACACAGTGAAACCGAAGACTAAACCGATACTTAGGTATTTTATTAATTGCAGATTATTTAGTCTAAATAGGATAAATATTAAAGGACAGTAACGATAGAGAGCTAATGAAGGCACTAGTAATTAATATACATGAATAAAGATGAAGATTGGATTGAATCTTGTGTGATATGGATTGTTTAAAATTGCACGAAAATTCAGGACAATTGAGTTCTCTGGTAGAAACTTTGTTACATTTCCCATCAGAAACTTACTATTTATTCATTTTTCGGGAACATAGCTTGATATATGTTCTACTTACCTCTACAGCTAATTGAAATATTCCAGCTGTCATCAATTCCAATGTTATTCCAAATTTCAAGGTCTTATATTACTAACTAATCTTTCGTAAAAATCGTATCTTTACGAAATATTCAAAGTTATTTTTGTTTCAAAGTCACTTATGGAAACATCCGCACCCCTCTATGGTTGAAGCTGCGAAATACATTTACATATGTGTCTTGACCGAAGTGTTGTAAAATTGCTGTTTTCCACACCAAGTTTATGGGACCCTCGCCCTGTCCCAAGGTCGTATCAGGTATATAGACCCTTCAAGGAAGTCTTGCAATTAGTGGGCAAAAATATCTCAGTTCAGTCTGCAAACGTCGACTACCTTCCGCAATACCACATCCCCACTCTCTAGACTCTAAAAGGAATCGCGTAGTAGTTGAAAATTTGCAGTCTCTCGTGAGCTGTCGAGGTGGTTGGGTGTGTTTCTCACACCCCTCCCCTCTCTTGTTACTAACTCTTTGTATGTTACAGATGTTCGAGAACTTCGTTATTTATCTTCTTATTTACTGTGTGTTATTTACTGTGATTCTATATTGTGATCTCTATACTATGATTTATTTACTGTGATTTCTATACTGTGATTTTTATACTGTGATTTCTATACTGTGATGTTTATACTGTGATTTCTATACTGTGATTTATTTACTGTGCATATTGTTACTTTATTTACTGTCTATTTACTTGTTTAATGTAATATATTACTCTATCTGTCTAACTGAATTTTACTAACTGAATTCTATGTGTATTGTATAATTAAAAATATTTTTCCAATCAGTTATTCCATCGAAAGAAGACATCGATCAACGTCTACATCCTCAAAGCGTCTACCACTGCGCACTGCGTTAAGTTACTGTAAGTTAAACTTAAATTACAATTACATATTTATTGTTCAAATCATCATTCCATATACATCACATCATAACGATAATTGTTATTATTAATAGTAGTCTCTCGATTAATAGACTTAAATTGTAACCATCCATTGTGTGTACCAAGCTATTAATAATTCATTTTGCTCGTTAATTCTCGATTCGTTGATTCATGTGTGCTTAGGTAGTGCATTTCATGGTGCTTTTATTCATGTATATTAATTACTAGTGCCTTCATTAGCTCTCTATCGTTACTGTCCTTTAATATTTATCCTATTTAGACTAAATAATCTCCAATTAATACAATACCTAAGTATCGGTTTAGCATTAAAAGTATTAAGGAGTGCGGCGGGTACCCTAAGATATTCTAACGTATCCCGAGTAATTATTCAACGACTTAGCTTCATTTTTTCTCGCTGTAGTTTTGTTCGGTCCGGTCACCTTGCGATACAGGCAGGTGAATCGGCCGTCGTGTTTGCGCATTAGTGCAAATTGACTGGATTCCCTAACTGTATTGCCCTCCCGCGTCATACCAACGCTGCACGCTGATCCGTATTACCGTGTCGATTCCATGCGGCAGTCGGAATATCCGGTGTACAGGATCGGTATATTGCGTTTGGATTTTACACCGATGACGCTGCGCGACTCCGATTCCTCCATTTTGTTACAGTGTCACAGTTGCGAAATACCAACGTTTCGTATTCGATCGTGTGCGCCGGGTATGACGTCTGCCTAGTGTGGTGTTCCTGTGGAAGCACGTCGGGCTGAAGGTACATTTATACACCGGGCCCGTAAAACGGTTCGACCCGTGGTTCAAATGTGCCGGATCTTCCCGAACGGAGATGACAACGACGTGCGGCTGGAATCTCTGCAACGGGGGGCTGGGAGAAAGGAAACAGACACGTGAACGCGACAGTCGAGTCCATCCTTTTTCATTCTGAGACAACGATCTCTCTGAATATACGTACTCACCTTCTGAGAGTAGGTACACGTAGTATATATACCCTCCCTTTATCTTTTGAATAAATACTCGGTATATTAGCGTTTCGTACAAGTTGTTTTGTACTAATAGCATTAAGAGTATTAAGATTATATTCAATAGTATGCCAGTATATATTAAGATTAATATGGACTCTACTATTGGAGTATTAACCCTTTCAGATCTGAATTTTCTTTTAAGAGTAACAAAAATATTTGATTACACATTTTAACTCAGTACGCTGTTTAGATAGTTTTTTGAAGAAAAAAAAATTTTGTAAGAAAGTACATCTATACAAATGTGACCACCAGGTCTGAAAGGGTTAAGACAGTAATTCTAAGCTGAAGAACGAAGACAACCGACGAGGGAACTTAGTTTTTTATAGGTTTAGGCTCAAGAAAGAAGTCATCCGCCGAGGGATGTTAATACCGATCGTATTAGATAATTAAGATTTAAGTTATTTATAAGGTTTATTGTGAAAGGTGGATAGATGCAGAACTTGTGATTCCATCTATCTGTCTTGGGCCTCCACTCGCAGCAACCTCCTCGTGGTGAGGCCCGGGCAATCGGTATTATCATCGGTAAAGTATTGTAAACC
Source organism: Dufourea novaeangliae (assembly GCF_001272555.1). NCBI lineage: Eukaryota > Metazoa > Arthropoda > Insecta > Hymenoptera > Halictidae > Dufourea > Dufourea novaeangliae. The sequence continues at coordinate 2,874,052 of NW_015373895.1, read as the reverse complement.
GAAGATAATATCGAGCTAATGGCTGCCAACTTTAAATCTATCTCATAAAAGCACGTTCAGTGTTACATCGAACTTGGATTATTCTGAGAAACGATATGAGATTGAAAGTTTTGTAAGAATGTCTAGTATTTTGAATGTTTTAATAAACTATTTGAGATAAAGATACATGAAACTGTTGAAGATTACTTTAGATCCCTTCCCTTATTCTGTATATCTTTGGATTAGAATACAATAATTGCTGGAACAATGGACATTTTGACAGGATACTGGTATAAATGGAACTGACAATTTTATAAGTTTCATTTGTTTGAGTTGACTGAAATTCTTAAATATTACATCATTATTATCTTAAAATCTTAACACCATTTATTTACAATAATTTTATTTATTGCGAGAAAGTATATAATGAACTTCAACCCAACTAGAGCTCAATTAACTAAACTTCCACAATATTGCCAGGTCTGCATTTTCTTCATTTTCCCCATGAAGGAAAGCCTTTATCTATTATTTAGTTGGTGATATCTGTCGGATTGTATTTCATTAACTTTGGCGTAATTGTCAAATATTTGACGAGACGTATTTATCACAGATGGTGTTCAGAAAAACATCGTATTCGAAACTTTGACAAAGGGGCAATAAAAATACCACTAGGTACTGTACATCAATGCTTTCCATCCAAAACGAATTGAAATAACAAATTTTCGAAGATCGCCTGGGATATGTACACGGTTGAATTCATTCATTAGTCGTAGAGTACATTGGAATGTAAGTTTTCGAAAAGTGGTCAAACAAAGGCACGAAACACATGGCTCTGACTTTATAACCATCGGAGTGCTGCAAAATGAAATTTCTGAGCTAACCGCAGGTATACGCAAAAAAAAAAAAGGATCGTACTGGCGTGTAATATGGTACTGAATATTCTATTTCGTTAAACTAGAAATTGAAGTGGGGCGAGAAAGACAGCTACCTCCAGCCACCGAACCTCCTATAACAATGCCCCTAAGATAGCCGAATCAACCCATCGCGAGCAGTCAAAGACGGCCCTAAGGGTCATTCGTCTCGCACAAGTTGAAGTGACAAGACGTGAAGTGAATTCGCTCCCATCGAAGTGTACGTTATCTTTAGTTTTCACATTTAATCATTTATACAAACTATTAGTGCCTTCGTTAGTTCATTATCGTTATTTTCGTTTAATATTTATTCAATTTCGAGTAAATTATAGTAAATTAATTCGATATTACGGGACAAAGTGATCGGTTTTCACGACTTTCTTTGTCTACGCTGTAGTATTTACGCATTTCTGATCCTATTTACAATCTTTTACGGCACATCTCGAGTACAATAGTTATTTATTTGTAACGAAACCATTGGTAATTTAATGTAATTGCTTGGTTTAAACGCGTTTATTTTCTGTTGCAGAGCACCGGTTGGAAAGGACGTGCCCCCTGACACCACGGCAGTAGCAACACTCCGGAAAATTGGTGAAACACGGTAATATGTTGTAACAAATAGGTGATCATCTATTATAAATTTTTATTTTATCGTGTTTCTATTATGTCTCGCTGTAAGCATGATCGCGACTTTTTTTATTTATCGTGCAAAGATCGAACGAGAATTCTTTCGGGAAGTATGTACAGTGAATTAAACTGCGCAATTGAAGAATTCAAAATGGCTACCGTGGCCATTAGAAAATTTGAATATTACTTTTAAACATTTAAATTCGAAATATTCGTAATTTCCTGTGTCACGGTCGCGAAATTGTTTTAATATTAATTATTTCACCTGTCTATCTTTATGGAACCATGGTGTTTGCATTTGCATACGGTTGCGGTTGTAAGTTTGATTATATAAATACTGCGTAATTCATCGTGCTCATCGAAGCACGAATAAATAACGAAACTTTGATATTTGTAATGATTTTCTGAATATTTACAAAAATCGGGACGTGATTTAGATACAGAAAATGAACGTGCTTACAGCTCTAACAACAAATGTCTTTAATAGATAAATATTAAATATACACGTATAACGGATTTAATATATTTATATCGAATTGAATAATTATTCTGTAATATTTAATAATGTTTAAACTCATGTGAATTATTGAAAGGCAATATTTTCTCGACAAACACTTGGTAGGATACAGATACTAAAACAGTAGGCAGGCACAAGTGTGCCTTGTATTTCCCATGTACTTTTCTTTCAGAGAATTTTGTGGCCGCGCGCAATGCGGTCGAATAGAGTCAGTGTTCATACCGTACAAGATTTTTTGTTTATGCGGAGCGAACTGGTTCCGTGTAGAATCTCACCGGAGATGTTAGGTTTTCGTGAAATTAGAGTCAGTATTTATTGCGTGTTATCAATTACTGTCAGAGCGTCGGGACACTTTTTGCTTTTTGAGTCGCGAAAGTAGAGTCAGTGCATCACTGAAGAAAATATATTTGCGCAGCTCTGTTTACAGAGGATGTAAGTATCTTTATATTTTATTACTTACACTATTCAATTGAAACAGCTAGAATTTTGAGAGGAGGTTGTAACGATTTCTGTTCGTTTTTTATCAGATTCATCAGGCGCTGTACCAACGACGATTGCAGAGGATGTCCTCGGGCGAAGCTCCACCAGCCAAGACTGTAAGCATCTTTAAATTTTCTTACTTACATGATTCAATCGAAATAGCTAAAATGTTGAGAAAAGATTGTAACGCATTTTGTTCCTTTTTTTTCCAGATTCCTAGAGTCTTAGACGGAGCCCTTCTGTCATCGGGTGAGTCTGCATGCTTTTGTTCCTCCAGTTACCAATCATGTCGTAGGACGATTGGTCCGAAACGACACGGGTGACTGGTTGTATACGTGCTTAATTTGGCGAGTACAGTGAACGCGGATATGCAATCATATCCGCGAGTAGTGACATCGATCTGTTGTATTTCTTAGATAGGCTAGGGTCTTCTTGTACGCCGCGTTTGATATTACTAATACAATTCAGAAATATTTTCTATTGAAAGTATATTTATAAACGTATATTAATTTAATATGAAATATTGATCTTTGGTATTTTGGAGCCAGAAGTCCTATTGTTTAAACAGTTGATATATTTTTATTAATCGAGAACGTGGTACTATGTTATTCAGTTGACTAAAGAATGCAGTAACTTGACGGTAATTGGTAGAATAGTTTCAATGTAATGGTTTCGATATTGTCATTCGGATACAGTCGTCTAGTATCGTTTATGAAAATTTTACTGTCCATTTTCATAATCGATACCAGACGACTGTATCAGAACGACGATAACCAAAAGATTACATTGAAATTATTCTATCAATGTCTTCATCAATCAAAACGATTACATAAAAATTATTCTAGCGTTGTTTACAAGTACGGTCAGTAGATTAAAAAATAATACTGAACTCATTAATGTATGAAATAAATGTCTACGAATACAGAATCAAAATAACGGAAACCACGCCGGTATGTTTAAAGTAGAGGGAAAAACATTGTGTTACCTTCTTAGATGTGCATGTTGTATACAGCAGTTAGCGCAATACCACGAGACACGGCAGCACGTTTCAAAAATTGAAACCAGTGTTTCAGGTTTCATTCGTATTTCCAAATCCCTATAAAGTATCGGTCCATAAAACGAAGACGTGTTAAATTGCATTGTCTGTGTATCGGTATACACACCCTCGTGAAAAAGCGCGTGTTATGGAATAATTTAACACGGGTGCACACGTGTTAAATTATTACACGATCATTGTCGTGGCCGGTTGTTTTGATGCCAATAGCAAAGAATTGCATCCAATGTTACGTACACACGGGTAATATGTATATCGAAACGTGCTGGCGTGTACTCACGACCACTTTAATGGAGTGTGAGCGTTAAATGCAGGGAAGGTACTACTGTGTTTAACCAACATGTATACAGTATTCCTTAAACATATCGGTATGGTAGACGTACATGTATGTACTCAGAAGAATGAAGTATTTGTAAAGTCTGTCCCTCAGAAAGGACAGGGCCGAAGGTGTCCATCTACCACTTGCGAGCAGCATTCTTCCCTTCCGGAGGTACCTCAATTACGGGACTCTGGTTGACTCGTTTGAGTCAATCTGAGGTCGGTAGTCGAGGAAACCCACGAGGGGAGGCTTGTAATTGCTTGTAGCTCGTGGGTGGCATTTGGACACCTCTGGTAGTAGAGTCAATTTTTATGATTGTTAGTATATAAAATTGTAGATAATAATGGTATAGAAATTTGTTAGATAATCAAAATTTGTTTCATCCGTTAGTGTGTTATTAATTATTTTCAACAGTTCATCATTGGTAGAGAAATGAGAAAATTAATGTAATGTAAATTTATTTATTATTTAAATGCAGTGTTAGTAAAATATGCAAACATGCATTGCATATTTAGGTCAGTGATGCTTTATGATTATTCTTATTTGTATTACAGATATAAATGAATATTTGTCTTCATTTATATCTTTAATACAAGTAGGAATATTCCAGAAGCATCACTGACCAATATATAATGCTTGTTTGTATATTTTACTAATGAAACTGTGAAGAATTATATCAAATACATACTACCACGTTACTCGAAGACAGATATAAAAATTAAATAGCGCATTTTGATACACATAGATTGAGCTAGAACGTAACGTTCTAGATAAATATGATATTAGAGACCATGTACAAGAAAGCATTTCGCGACGGGTAGATCTCCGAGTCAAAGTGACGTGTCTGTGATACTTATATTATGATATCTGTCTTACATTGGCTTTGACGATGAGATCGCCCGAGGATTGTTCAATATATCTAGAGTCATGTATCTTACTGCAGAATCTTGCTTAGAGTCTTGACAATTAAATTATACAATATTAACAAATAATTATTAATATAAAGTCGAGTCAGTTTTATTCCAAGAGAATATTAGCCCGTTAGAAGAGAATGAACTATTTAATATGTTTTTTAGCTAGGATTTTCAGGATATTGATTCCGTGTTCGTTGCTCAAACCATTTCACGTGCCCAGGTGCTACTTGATTGGGTGAGAGCAACGGGGAACGATGACTTGATTTCATATAAATAACATGTGTATGCGACTGGCAAAGTTAGCTTACCGTGCACGACGTATTTTCCACTTGTATGTGTGGTTAGGCAGTGGAATTGCGTCGGTTTCCATTTCTATCAATTACCATTTCATCTGTAATTGTACCTTACAACAATTTCTTACAATTTCCGGTATCGTTCGTACATATTCCTTTGCTTTATACAATGTCTATAATAAAATGTCCATGGAATATGTACTGATTTCGAGTCTCTCGTTATCATGCAAGAAATTTAACACGTAATCGATTTAAAGTATACCAAATATACGTACTTATATTACTTAGAGAATTTTTCTATTTTCGCAATGGATGCTAGCCTTTGCCAGTCGATTTCAGGAAAATGGTACGTACCTATGTAGAGTGTGCAAGTTGTATATTACGCTCGGGTGTCGGAGGCGTCCCGGGACGTCCTCCCTAGGTGTTAGGCTAATTTGCACCCGGGCGTATGCTTGAGAACCGTGGAGTGTTGTGTGTTGGTGAGAATCTGTCTTTTGCCATTTCTTTTTAAATATAGGGTTAGGTAGGCAGGTAGCATACTTTCTTGTGTGTGAATGTATGATTAAATTGTAAGTCGGTAGGGGCCGGGGCAGGCTATCACAGTCTCTGATCGGGTAGGCCCCCCATTTCGCGTGATAGTCCTGCTACCGGAATAATTTGTAGCGTCGATTCGAAACTGATCCAGACGGAGCATGCTGTCTGCTTCTGGTTTCGATTTCGATTCTTCAAATTTGTCAAATAGTTTTGTCGCGGTCGCGGTCGGAAGGATAGGAACGTCGAAACGAACGACCTGCTCGATTGCACTCGTGGTACGATCGTACAAGACTCTTGCGAGTTCGGTTGATCGTCCACAACCGAGCAGTTTCAGGATTTCAGATTCGGGCGGACCGCCGAAGAAAAGAAGTGGCCCGACACAAACTGTGTATCGAAGAGGGCAGCACCGAATGGCTCTGCATCTTTGGATGCGGAGTCATCACTACTTTGTCACTGTACTCGCTTGTAGTTGTAGTAGTTAGTATTTTTGGCCAATGTGTCGGCCCAACGACCAGCAATTTTGGGCAAAATCGCGGTTTGAATTAGTGTTGCGGATGAGACTAGATCACGGGTTTCATTAGCCTTGTAAATTGTTAATATTGATATTCCTAATTGCTTGGAGAATAGTGTTGCGAATGTTGAAATCGTGTTTATATTAAAATCATTTTTATATTTTCAGAGTAGTGTTGCGATAATGAATGAGCGCGATTGCTTATACTTGTTATTTGAATGAAAGTCTTGTTCGATTGAAGATCACAACTTTAATTGGTTCATATACATAGTCCTTGTCTTTTGTTGAATTAGTGTTGCGAGATGAATTGATCGGATTTGGCTTAGTGTTGCGATCCATGAAACGCCCAAAACTATGCTGGAACCACTATCAGAACCACAAAGCAGCAGCTTATATTGCTGTAAAGAGTGGTTCACCGCAGCCCAAAATGGTTGCACCGATTTCTTCAACCTAAAGTTAGCGTTGCGTATTATGAGATGAAGGTGCACGGGAGTTTTTTTCAGTTTTATATTTATTAAATTAGTGTGGCGAGCAAAGAAAGCACTACTCGCGTTTTTTGAGAATCTTCTGAACATCAATTGACATTAAATGATTAGTGTTGCGAGTGATAAGCGCCCTACGTGGCTGCTCTCGGGAGTTTTTTCATATTAATTTAATTATTTAGTGTTGCGTAAAGAAATATAATGGTCCACTCACGGGTTCTTCTTTTAATTAAATGAAATTTAAAGAGTGGACAGATTCAGCGCCCTATTGTGGCTGCTATTTTTCTATTTCTGTATTATTTGCCAAGTGTTTGCGTTGGAAATACTGCTGAAAAAAATATTTATGTTTCAAAAAGAAGTGTTCAATTTTTTTTTGTAATAACATAATCATTCTTTTGTAATTTCTTGAACCATTAATATCAGTCACATACACATTGATGATTATTTATTTGGATTGAAGATTTGATTAATTACTGAGATTTGACACAAGAATAATGAAAATTAAAGTCAATTTAAGATTAAAATTTAGAGTCTTTTGAAGTAGACATGACTATTTGTTGTTAGAGCTGTTAGTAGATTAATTGTTCAATCGTAATACGTTGCTTGCATACAATATTGATATCAAAATAGTGTACATTTTTGTAAATTTTTTGAATCTCTCTGCAAAAATCAAAGTTTCTTCGCGATTGTTGCTAAGCTTGACAATTACTGAAAAGCTTGCAGTTGAAAAAATATGCAAATGCAAATTCGATATACTTCATATTGATAGCAACTTCTCAAGTAGAGTCGCCGTTAATTCGTTATTGCTATCTCTATACGAGTATAATTTCAATTTGGATACAGTAAAATGCGATTATTTCGATTTAAATGTTTTTATTATGTTAAATATTGATTATTGCATATCACAAATGAACTAACAGAGTCGCGATAAAATCTATTCTCGTTTCATCTTTGCACAGAGACAATTTATTTTTTGCTTAAATTCGATTGATTAATAGTAGATTCTACCGTTCTAGTAAATTCATTTTTTTCGATAATAAAGTCTGATATTCTTAATATTTTGTGTGTACTAACCCGTTTCCGTTTCAGCTTCTTACTCAATGAATTAGTCTGTTTCAGATTATCTAGAGAAATTCCTACAATGAACACAAGTTTGTCAACATAAGAAGATAATACATTGAATTTTCTGTTTCAAATTAGGTATCGTCGTGGGATTAAATTTCTACTCGACCGAAATAAAATGTCTACAAAACCATGTTATTATATTATGTACTCTTATTATGTATATGTTGTTATTGAAATTCTTATTGAAAAATTTATGCAAAATGAAATGTCTGTAACCATGTTTTATTGTGATATATACATATTTTGAATATCTATTATACAACCAAAATATGTATAAAAATATATCGATATACTTTTATGCTTATTACATGTTGGTATTGAAATTGTTATTGCAATTATTATTTAAATTTGTGCATAATGAAATGTCCATTAACATGTTTTGTTGTGATCCTTTGAATTTCTATTTCAGGGATCGCTATATTATCAAATTTCTTTGACTTTCTGTTTCAGGAATCATCGTGGATTCGAACTGAAGTACCCACACCTAATAATAATGTCTCGTTCTAATCTTTCAGAGTTTGTTTCAGAAATCATCGTATGAAGACATCACATATAAAAACCAATAATAATGTGTCTCGTTCTAATCTTTCAGGGTCTGTTTCAGAAATCATCGTATGAAGACATCACATATAAAAACCAATAATAATGTGTCTCGTTCTAATCTTTCAGGGTCTGTTTCAGAAAGCATCATACGAAGACATCCCTTCATTTGATGATCACATATGATGAGTTCACGCTTCACATGAACTTCATAGGAAGATTTCTCTTCTCTAATATGAAGTTCACGTGACGAGTTCTCTTCGTATAAAGATCTTGGGGGCTGCTTCGATTAAATCAACAACTAGATTCGATGGGGAAAATGTTGCAAAAAGCACAAAGGGTGGGGCGGTGTAGGCGCGATGGGTGGTGGGTCTCCATTCGCAGCAACCTCCACGTGGTGAGACCTGGGCAATCATTATTATTTGGCATATAATTGACAGTCATAATCACCTATGAGTTGACGAGTTATATAGCAAATAATATGAGCTAATTGGCTGCGAGTTTGTTCATTACTCAATTCGCGTGAAATTATTTCACAATAAATTAAATATTTTCAACAATGTCATATTCATAACAATTACATACCTCCAGGGTACATATGTTGTTAAATATTTCACCAGTTGTTTTATAATGCGAATTGTTAATAATTATAACTAATAGAAATCGGGATACAGAGTAACATTTAAGATGTGGATCTTGTAATGAAGCTTTAGAAGTCAATAATTTGTATTTTATCATAAATTATTGAACAACTCCGTCTTAGTATTTATGAGAAATATGAAATATTCATTATTTTATTTAATCATTTTATTTGATCAGGACTGAACTGCCCCTAGACGTGTGGCGCGAGAAGATTTTGGAATTTGTATTTTCATGAACGAAATTAGAAACTAGTACTTGTGAGAAGGGGCATCATTTTTCTTTGTCACGCATTAAATTCGAAGTTTAAAGAACGTAGAATAATATTCTTTAACGGCTGGGAACCAGTAATTACAAGAACATTGTAACTCCTTCCGAATCTGAAGTTGCTTCCCCAGCACCGTTAATAATTAATGAGATATTCACAAAAGAAAAAGTAACAACTTGTTGTTAACAAAATAGGTAGTAAATGACCTTTTTACACAAATATTATGGTACTAAAAAATTGCTCCTGATCTGTTTTATAATAATCGATAGTCAGATATTTCAATAACATTGCTCGCGAGACTACATCTCACACACACGGTGTCTGGCGCGTCCTCGGGGGGTTCCATGACCCCACGGTCACACCACACTGGGTCACTGGCGCCACCGGAAAATAGTTGGCGCCGAATGTTAACGTATCTTAACGATTTATATCTCAAAACATTGCCCCTTTCGTTTTGACCAAGCATTCAATTTGTAGCTTAAAGAACGTAGATTAATCCCCTGTGATTGACAATAACAATAAACGACAAGAACATTGTAAAAATCACATTTATTTGCGACGGTTGACACTGTATCTCGTCATGCGTACCCCGTTTAGTACACTTTGGATAGCTCTTTTACACCGTTATACGGATAGCTTTCGTCTAGATAAAGCACTCGATTTGTAGCTGAAAGAACGTGGATTAATGCCCTGCCATTGACAATAACAATAAATGACCAGAACACTGTTAAAATCGCATTTAATCGCGGAATACCACTATTCTTTTGACCGGTGGCGCCACCCGCGGCGTTTCGTTCAAACTGCTAGCCAAATCATACCGACAGGTGAGTGAAACTGTCTAGTGATAGAAAAATGCGAATACCTCAGTAATTAAGCGCTTAAAATGAACATCATTAGTCTCAAATTGTTCCTCAGGACTTAATGCATGGACCCAATAGTGCAGAACCCCTGAATTAATAAAATTAGTTATGCCTGTATTACCGTAACCTCTTATGGGGCGACAACCTGATTGCAAAATATTTCGATTGCATTTACACCGCTAAACGGGCATGATTCTTCTTCGTTTTGCATTAGATACAACGTTTAAAGAACGTAGACTACTATGCTCTAACGGCTGGACACTAGTAATTACAAGAACATTGTTAAAATAACATTTGTTTGCAACTGTTGACACTGTATCGCGTCATGCGTACCCGGGTTAGTTCATTTTGAATAGCTCTTACACCGTTATACGGATAACTTTCGTCTAGATAAAATACTCGATTTATAGCTGAAAGAACGTAGATTAATCTCCTGTGATTGAAAATAACAATAAACGACCAGAACACTGTTAAAATCGCATTTAATTGTTGAATAACACTATTTTTTTTGACCGGTGGCGCCACCCGTGGCGAATCGCCAAAACTGCGAGCGTAATATTGGCTAGCAGTTTCAGCGATTTGGCACGGATGGCGCCACCGGTCGAAAAATAGTGGTATTCCGCAATTAAATGCGATTTTAACAGTATTCTGGTCGTGTATTGTTATTTTCAATGACAGGGGATTAATTTACGTTCTTTCAGCTATAAATCAAGTGCTTTATCTAGAGGAAATCTATCCGTATAACGGTGTAAGTGCTATCCAAAGTGAACTAAACGCAATACGCTTGATGAGATACAGTGTAGACCGTTGCAAAAAAATGTGATTTTAACAATGTTCTTGTAATTACTGGTTCCCAGTAGCTAGACAGAACTGATCTACGTTCTTTAAACGTTGTATCTAATGCAATACGAAGAAGAATCATGCTGGTTTAGCGGTGTAAATACGATAGAAACGTGTCGGTTACCAGGTTGCTGCTCCAGAAGGGCCAGCGGTAATAAGGCCACAACTAATTTTACTAATTCTAGGGTTCTGTAGTATTGGGTCCATGCGTTAAGTCCTGAGGAAAAGTTTGAGACTAATTACGTTCATTTTAAGCGTTTAATTACTGAGATATTCGCATTTTTGCATCACTAGGAATTCTCACTCACCTGTCGGTATGATTTGGCTAGCAGTTTGAGCGAATGACCACGGGTGGCGCCACCGGTCAAAAAAATAGTGGTATTCCATGTTTAAATGCGATTTTAACAGTGTTCTGGACACTTATTGTTATTATCAATGACAGATGATTAATTTACGTTCTTCAAACTATAAATAGAAGGCTTGGTCATGACGGAAGCTGTCAGTATAACGTTGTAAGCGTTGTCCAAAGTGAACTAAACGGGGGACGCATGACGCGATACAGTGTCAACCGTTGCAAACAAGTGTCATTTTAACAATGTTCTTGTAATTACTGGTTCCCACTTACCAGAGAGTACTAATCTGCGTTCTTTAAACATCGAATGTTATCCATGACGAGGAAAACTGATGCTCGTTTAGCAGTGTAAATCCGATCGAAAACTGTTGCAATTACATAACCACTAAACAGGCAACACTTTTCTTCGTCATGCATTACATTCGAAGATTCAAGAATGTAGATTAGTACCCTATAACGGCTGATTCGTCTCGACCAAACACTCAACTTGTAGCTGAAAGAACGTAGATTAATCCCCTGTCAGTGGCAATAACAATAAACAACCAGAACACTGTTAAAATCGCACTTTAATCGCGGAGTACCACTATTTAACGACCAGTGGCGCCACCCGTGGCGAATCGCTGAAACTGCTGGCCATATAAATGGCTAGTAGTTTCAGCAATTCGCCACGGATGGCGCCACCGGTCAAAAAAATCGTGGTATTCCGCGATTAAATGCGTTTTTAACAGTGTTCTGGTCGTTTATTGTTATTGTCAATGACAGGAGATTAATCTACGTTCTTTAAGCTACAAATTGAATGCTTGGTCAAAACGAAAGGGGCAATTTTTTGAGATATAATTCGTTAAGATACGTTAACATCGGCGCCAACTATTTTCCGGTGGCGCCAGAGACCCAGTGTGGTGTGATCGTGGGGTCATAGAACCCCCGGAGGACGCAGCGAAGACCCCGTGTGTGTGAGATGTACCCTCGCGAGCAAAGTTATTGACATATCTGACTATTCATTATTATAAAACAGATCAGGAGCAATTTTTTAGTACCATAATATTTGTGTAAAAATGTCATTTACTACCTATTTTGTTAACAACAATTTGTTACTTTTTCTTTTGTGAACATCTCATTAATTATTAACGGTGCTCGGGGAGCAACTTCAGATTCGAAAGGAGCAAATTGGGACCAATTTTTTGCGACATAAATCGTTAAGATACGTTAACATTCGGCGCCAACTATTGTCCGGTGACACACACGCGCTTTTCCTCAGTCTTTTACTATTCTTTGTAGGTACCTCCTAGTGTACAATCAGCTGTAAAATTGTTAATTGGCCATCATTCCTTTTCGCGTAAAACCCACGTCCTAACAAGGGAATTATTTGCGATGGATAAATTACAATATTTTATAAGTCTGAATAATATTTAAGCCTTGTTTTACTGAATTAGTGCACATATTGCTATACATGTATGTATTGTAAAATCGTATATACAAGTGGTATTCAAGGGAATTGTGAAAGTTTGTAAATTGTGTATTTTCATCAGATTTTTTCAACAAAAAACAAATCATACATATGCGTGGTTTATTAAGTCTATCACTACGTATATCCCATATTTTCCATAAATAAATAAATAGTAATTGGTAAACTTAGTTAAAATAGCATTTTAAAAAGTTGAAGTTTAATTTAACGTGAAATTTGAATTTGAAAAAGCGCGGGAAAAATGCAAAACCGGGGCTTTTCTCAAGAAATGATAGCCACCAAGCGTGTTCTCGTGAGCAAATTATATAGAAATCCCAGCAACCATGGCAGTTTCTGCAAATACTACTATAGCCCAAGTTTAAAAGACGTAGGCAGTAGTTAGTTTCTGTAGAAACCTGTTCAACCAGACAACTATAATTAGTATAGGATTGTACAATATTTATGCAGTTATATTTAAGACAATTCGATGAAATGAAGCTTATATTACCTGACGTATGTTTATTGGAATATAAATATGTACATATAAATTATAATGATATAAAAATTTGAAATACAATACGATGCGCTACGGTACAATACGTCTATTCGATTCAATTGCTCCCTTGCGATTACAACATCATGCTATCCGCGTTCGGCGCAGGGCGATAATACTGAGGCCAACGAAATATCACTGTAACACTTAAAAAAGTGTTAAAGTTCCATTTATATCATTATCCTGTGAAAATGTTCAAATTTCCAGCAGCATTCATATTCCAATCAATGAATTTACAGAATAAGGAAAAGGAATCTAAAGTAATTTTCAGTAGTTCCATACATCTTTATCTCGAATAATTTTCT
>NW_015373895.1:2794384-2860271 GCF_001272555.1 Dufourea novaeangliae | reverse complement strand
GAAATAGATAGACGGAATGAAAAAAGTTCCATCGATCATTTCGTTTACGCACCTAATATACCAAGGAGTTATTAAGTCTACGATGAACTACGCGTTAAACTACAGTATGAAGAAGTATGGCGATAAAAGTGTTGTCGCCAGAACCTGGTTTAAGAAAATAGGAAAGACGGGCGACACCTCGCTAACCCGGATCCATCTTTTACTGTCATGGAGCTTTGGGCTGGTCACCTGCGTACCAGACCCGAACCAAAAGAGTACACAAGCATGGTAGTGCAAGCGAGATTCCCTGTTAAACAGAGTCCGTTTACGGAGCAGCCTCCCGACTACTCCGTACCCTGGCACGCACGAGCCTTTCTCCAAATCCTACTTACCAGGCAAAGACTAAACACGTCCGATATCTGGCTTCTCAATAGAAACCAGAGGGATCGGCAAACAGTCTTAGTGCACAGGCCCACTGCCCGTACCATAGGTACAGACCCACTGCCCGTACCCCAAGTCTGTGTAGAGAATCAACGAGCAAAATGAATTAATAATAACTTGGTATGCACAATGGATGGTCACAATTTAAGTCTATTGATAGATAGACTAAAATTAATAATAAACGATGCGATGATGAATATGAATATAACAATGAATATCGAATTATGATTTAAGTTTAACTTACAGTAACTTAACGCAGTGGTAGACGCACGCTTTGAAGATGTAGACGTTGATCGATGTCTTCTTTCGTTGGAATAACTGATTGGAAAAATATTTTTCATTATACAATACACATAGAATACATAATATGCACAGTAAATAAATGACAGTATAGAAATCACAGTACACAAGAAAATAAATATCGAAGCCAATGGTTCTCGAACATCTGTAACATACAAGGGATTAGTAACAAGAGAGGGGACACAACAATATGCACAGTAAATAGATTAATAATATGCACAGTAAATAAATTAACTGGTTGTCGAATGCCTGCAACACACAATGGATTAGTAAGAAGAGAAAAGACGAGTATGAGACGCGCGCCCACCCTCCGCGACGGCTAACGAGAAAGTGAGGAAGCTAACGCCGTTATGTATTGGGCGTACGCAGGTTTGGTCCTGTTGAATTGTTTTTGCCGACTTGAACGACCTTCTAGGACCGACGGAGAGCACCGATATCGCGCCACGCTCTACCGTACTCTCTCGCTCGCACCCCCCATAGACCCCTGAAATTCCTCGGCACGCGTGACACTGACGGAGAGCACCGATACTGCGGCTCGCTCTACCGCTCTCGCTCGCACGCCGTGACGTTCCCGATTCCCGGAATCCCGCGGCTACGAGATGGCTCATTACGGTAGGGCATTCCCGCAAAGGAAATTGTAAGCCGCCGGCCAAAAGGTAGATTTGATGTACTATTTATGAAACCACATCTATTCTGAATTTATCTGTTACAAATATACAAATGTAAGGCAAGATATAAAAACGAATAAAACAAGAACATGTAAAAAGTAACATTAGTAAAATGTCCATTAACGATGCATTTAGAATAAATTGTCTTGTAGTTGAGTGAAAAAATATATACTTTTCTGTTTCATGTTTCATGACTGTTATATTTATCCGTTAACCTTAAACTGAAGCATCCGATATTTTTATTCCCGTCAAATCATATACATAGATACACACAATATGAATGGAATATGTAACACTTCATTTGTGCTAATAATATTCAGAATTCATGCTTTATTGGTAACGTCGGGTATTGATACTAAAATGGTAAGGGGGCTTCTGATATAACACTTCATTTGTGCTAATAATATTCAGAATTCATGCTTTATCGGTAACGTCGGGTATTGATACTAAAATGGTAAGGTGGCTTCTGTCGCCCTCGAAGCATGGGACAGAACATTACATTGCACGTTAGGTCTATTCTTATATCTCGTTTGTGATACTACTCAGAATTCATGCCTTATCGGTAGAGATACTAACATGGCAATGAGGCGCTAAAAACGTCCCACATGTTTGTTAACACCGAGTGTAATAGTTAATTAAGGTTTTTGTGCTTACACGTATTTTAGGCTTCTATTATGACAAATACATAGTATATATTATAATTTATTCCAAACAGTTGTAATATAAAACATTTGCATTAAAATATTATTCATAAATTTTTGGTGAAATATATAAATATTCTACATCAGTATTCCTCACGAACAGTCTTGATATTTAAAAAAAAAAGAACAAATAATTATATCTCGATGAAAATATAGCTGACATTCTCATATAATTATTAGTAGACACTTAATCGCACCACTTTATTGGGAGTAAAAGTAAAATATAAGTCGTAATTAATTGCACATACATATTTCTATTCCACTGCTACAGCTTGTAACTATATATAACAAAAGCGTTCAAAATAAAATTGAATCAAATGTGTCAGGCGGTATCGTAAATGAAGATGAAGTTTTGAAGGTTTAGATGTTTACACAATACAGAACAATGGCAATACACGAGAAATTTTGGCCTACCGAATTGTACAGTTATATTATTTCGAGCAGTTATTTAACAACATTTTTGTATTATAAGAACAACAGTCTTTGATCTGTACTGTACATTAAGTAATCCTTTGATATTCCTTATAAAAGTAAAAACTATAAAAATTCATAAAAAAATTGGCATAAAATGGTTGTACAAATCTTATCTAGTAAATGGCTGCTTGCTGAGATCGTGACTTATGTATATCATTGTATTTCGTGCAGGTTTTATTAATACGCTTTTTCGAATGCAGACGTTTTTAACACGAGGAAAACATTATTGATACCGTATGCGATTTATGAAATCGTCGTTTACCTCATTCTATCAACCCATGCGATAAACTTAAGGTTCACTGTGCATCTTGGGTTGCCGTGTCACAACTACCGATAATAGTTCCAAATTATTTTATTTATGCAAAACTCGAACTTTCGATCTTCAGTAACTAATTTATATGATTTCTTTAATAATACTATAATGCGTCACCTTTTTATAAATTTCTTTTAACGATGATGAATTTATGTTTCTCGTTGGTAATCTTACTTAAAACATTTCTTCCCTTGCTAATATTAAATATACTGTCAAATATAATGTGTATTATAACATTATACTCGCTTTCGTTCTCCTGATTTTTGAATTGTTGCAAACGAGTATGCTTACATAGGATAAAAAAAAATATTGTAACTATGAAATGTTAATTTCCATTTTCTATTCAGTGATTACCTACTTTTAACATTTTAATGCATACCTAATATAAAGCCTAATTTTATTCTTTCAAATTACAAATATACTGTTAAAATAAATGTACACTTGTAAATAGAAGAAAGTGTATTTATGTACAAGCTAACTTAATGATAAATAATTGAGGTACATATCATTACATTATTCAAATTAGTGAATGCTGATTTTAGTTGAGTGGTACTAACACTGTTTAAGTTGAAAATTATTTATATATCCCAAAAATACATGCGGCTTTAATTAGCGTTTTGCCAAAAAAATGTAATGCAGAACGAAATCAACTTTAAAAACTGTTATTGAAACACATATTATTAAACTGCTTTAAAACAGCGAATTTCGTTTTTATTAAATTTTAAATGTCATTTTAAAATTTACAGTTACACTTTCAAGGCCAACTGTCATTGTAAGTAAATCTTATCCCAAAAAAGTATATAGAACCAAATTTAATATTTATACGAAGATAATGAGAGTAGATAAGCGTGTTGATTGATTTAATTAATTGACGTAAACATAGAATCATCAACTTGTGTGAGATGTAATTAGCATTTTTAACATTTTTTTATTTCGAACAAAATATATGATAAAAACTGTATTCTGTTATGACGCAAACTTTAATTTACAATTCTGAACCTGATATGTGCCTGACAACTTCAGAATAGTATTTCTGAGTTATTTTGAGTAATATGAGCTTGATTGCTGATTTTGTTTAAAAAGCCGATTGTTTTAAAGTGGTATAAATCCACTTTTCTTTATTTCGAGATATTTAATATTTTCCATTTTACGTTATTTAAAAATATTATTAAACGATAATAGACTTGTTTTATGGTCTTAAAAATCCAAACATGTTTGGTTTTATTGTGTGATATTTATTATGAATATTCATTATTATAACTACTCCCTAAATAAAACAGCATTTTTGTTAACCGCGAATGGACTCATAACACTTTCAAAAATAATAAATGGTTAAAAACATGACTAATAGAAAATTTATATTTATATTTCAATTAAAGTAGACTTCTCTGAAACGTAATACATATATAAATATACTATACAATTTAAAAGGCACTTAAGATTCAGAATTAATCAGAATAGTAGCTTATAACATTTCGTTATACCTTATGTACTACATATTTAGATTTAGAGCCACCGTTCTTACTTTCTGCGTACTTTTCTCTTGTTCACTTTTGCTCTATTTGCTGTCTTATATTTCGTTGCAATAACTAGTTTGTTTTTTGTCACAAAGTCAAAGTATTATTATGCTTATACGTACTATACAGTCATTTATTAAAAATGATTACAGTAATACAAATAAAACCACTTTCAACATTGTAATATTAATTGGTCCGATTAATAATTAAGTAGTCTTTTGTTTAAATTATGAAGTAAATCACTGCTTGTAATACGATGTATGTGTTACTTTTATATTGCCCAATAAAATTAACGTATCTAAAGAAAATGTGCTGATAACTCGTAACTTCTTTCGATTGTATAAGACAGGAAAATTCTTTGAAGTACTTAAAATACTGAAATTACATTTATCACCATTTTGAAATACACTTTAATGCACAACGGCTTACCGTTGTCTCCATTTTAACTCTTAACTACAGACTACTCGTTTCAGAGACGAATTTGAAATTTTCTTTGACTAGCGCAACCTACTGGAAAATTTTGGAAGTTCCAACGTTTGAGACGCTTCAATTAACAGTAAGTGGCACATTATTTCTAAAACAGTAACGTAAAATAAATAACGTACAAAACAACATTCAGTTCGTTGTCGAATTATTCATTTCCGAAATGAATCGGCTATAGTTAAGGGTTAAGTGAACGACGTGGGGGGAGAAGAAGAAACTATCGATCGGTCTTCCATTTATTGTCTTAATAACATATAGAACATGAATTACAGATATATTATATACGTCTATTTATACGTATAGATACTTCATTCCTCCATCAACATTCTCTCCAACTCTATTGCAAATATATCTCCCGAAATCTTAACGTAATCACCCACGCCGTACTCTTGTAACAATAAACGCAAAACCTTATCTAACTACAGAAACATTCAAACAAACAATGAGATTGAAAATAGTCTCACCGACGTTGTCGCTTAACGGCAAAATATTAATAAAGGGGGGGGGGGGAAGAATCGAACGCTACGCTGCAAGATCGCTATTACAGTTACAACCTGTTCGCTGTTTAGAAATTTAAGCGTTGTATCAGTCTGTAGTAATATTACTTTCTTTCGTTAAGCTATTCAGAGGCCAATTCGATGAACTCCGCAACAGAACACTTCAAAATACTCTAAACTCTAAAGCTTCCCGTATCCGAATACCCCAATACTCGAACGTTCTACTATCCAAACCCAGACAGCACATGACGCCTAATGACACTTTCAAGATGGCTCAGTAAAATAGGCATCTTCAAGGCGTCATGTGCTATCTGGGAACAGAGTGTCTCCTAGCAACAGATCCCTTCTCCAGTTGCAAATTTGTAGTGGTTATAAACAATGTATATTTTCCTCTATTCGATCGAACTGCATGTAATCAGTTATGTTGAAAAATTTCTGCAATTCAGCAACCAAAAAAATACGGGAACCATAAATATTTAAACAAACTACCGATTTCCTTGATGTCTATTTAAATAAATAAAGTTTAGTACCGGAAATGTGATTCTTCTATTATCCAAAAATTGTTTCATTCGAATATTTATGTTTCCTTATTAGTTCGGATATGGATGGCTCGACTCTATTATAGAAAAAGTAACCGATGAATGATATTCCTCATGAAAAGCGTGTTATTCGTATCCTTAATAAAATGTTTTCCAAATTCAATGATAATGCTTTATACTTAATTTAAGCGGAACACAAACGATGAATGGAGTTTGAAATTGGCTCCTGAAAGGTTTGAGTAATAATTCTCTGTGATGTGAAAATAGGTAGGTGGTAGGACAGGCCAAGCTGTTATGAAAAAACCATAGAAAATGAATATTCTGTAAGCAGTTTCTGAGTACTTGTAAAATATCGGCGGGACGAATATTAAAAGTAGTGTCGCTGCGTTTGGTAACATTTCGTATATAGTCGACGGTACGTGAATTTAATTAATCTGTATAAATTCCACGCTTTCTCGCACGAAGAATATATAAATAAATATACGTGCATATAATGATAGGAAAATTCTCGATCAAATGATATGTATAATATACAACTTCGATGACTTTTCGTCAATTTTCTCGAAGTCACAGCGCAAAACAGTCGAAAACAATGATTTTGAGAAACGCTTGTCTCTTCGTAATTCATACAGAAAGCATGCAAAAACAAAAACATGTACATACGGGTAAAATTATCGTACCGTGACCTTCGACCGACTAAAAAATCAAACGCGATGATTATTTTATATCATTACCGTCCTCTATGCGACATTCGCTTTTTTTTACAATCTGATGATAGACTTTCCTGTTATGGTTGTCTGCTTCTTATGATTCCAATATTTAAAGTACCTATAATGTAGTTTAGAAGATTTGAAAACTTCATCGATGTCGTTGAACGTACTTTAAGTATGAGTATTACTGTTTCATATGTATTAGGGAACAAATATACAGAATGCAACATAATTTCTAGTATAAATGAATGAGTACCGATTCTTGAAAATGAATCGAAAACGTAGATATTCTATCGTTAGCGGATGTGCCAGTACCTTTCAATGACTCAGTAATCTTCAAAGGCACTTAGCGTACAAACACTGACAAAATTTCATACATCTTCGACTCGTTCCGTTACTAATAATTCGAATTACGTAGCATCCTGTAAAGCTGATCGATTATTATAAAAGTAACAACTGAAGGATCAATAATTTGTATCGTCAGGATAACCATCGATCCGTTGCGATCTCTCTAGGCTGATAGACAATCTTTTCACAATTTCTCTGGGACTCTTAAATCAAATATTTAACGGAAAATTCATAGTTTCACGACTCTTATAAGTAGATATTTCCGAACAAATCCCTTCTCACAATCAGTCGGATCGCGTTTACGAATAAAAAAATGAATAACATTCGCGTTGAGACTTTCTTGTTCAGTCTTGATTTTCTGACTCGAGTAACGCCCAAAAGCGAGGAACATAATAAACCAATCAGTCATTCATCATAACAACGTAATTTCACAAATGCTTCATCTCCGAGTTAGAGGTACAGACTCCTCTCGATTATTGTCTGGCTTGTTCTACACGATTATTTTTCAGGCGTTAACTCCACCACTGAGGGGGGGGGGGGGGGAACCCGTCGAGCGCATGTGTTATTGCCCCTCTGCTTTTGTTGACAAAAAACGAATTTACGAGGGTTTGAAGCATTTCTCCTTATAAGATTATTGTCCAGGCGCGGACCCGAGTTTGGGACAATAATCGAGAGGAGTCTGTATCGGGGAGCTGTGGATATTGCAGACAAGCGACAAAAATCATTATACAGTGTCTGTTCGAAAAGTTGCCGAATTGAAATTAAAACAGTAGTTTTCCTTAAAATGATGATGTTCGTAATCATTAAACATTTAAAAGTCTTTTTTTTTTAAGAGATATATGATTCACAATAATTCTGGAAATGGCTCTGATAATTCTTTTTCAAGATGGTGGAAAAGACGACAATCGAAACTTTTCGCTTCACGAGTCATCAGGTTACCCAACATTTCAGTCTCAAGAAGGACCTTACAATTTGATTATCCACCGTATACATGATTACTGGCACGAAAATTGAAGACGAAGACAAAGAAACGACAATCTAAAATCATTTTGATATTTACAGAGCTTCGACGATTAATTTCTCCGCCATCTTAACGAAGAATTACCAAATCTATTTCTAGTGTTTGTATAATTATCATGACTTCGGAAGGGAACTGCTTTTTATAATTGCTGATACAAACTGTGAATCTCATATGAAAAATTGTTGTTTTAACTTCAGTTAGGAAACTTTTTCGACAAACCGTGTGGTATGCATTAGAAAAAGAAATAATAGATACCATAATATTTTGTAACTTGAAAGTGTATACATCTGATACCGCTTTCCAATAACAATCAGAACTTTAACAGATCTGACTCAAGCAGAAAATATTTATATACGTGCATTTATATGGAACTGTTTCAATAGTATGATTAGTAAAATACGTTAGTAAAATTGATCAGACTACGTTTTGGGTCAGTGGAAAAATTCTTATGGGTTTTGCTCTAAAAGAGTAGACTAACAATAAATTTGATCATAACTTAATAATACTTTAATGAAGAACATAATGCTTCTTTTATAACATGTGCACTTCCAATTTTTATTCTAATAAACAAATTTTGGGAATATTATTATTTAACGAATTTATATAGTTAATTATATTAATAAATTTACAGTTTACCACAGAGTGGGGTTGACATAACAGCTTCTCCAAACATCACAAATGCTTTCTGCAATGTTATGTAGTAACGTTTATTCCTTTGTTTTTTTTAACTTTCAAACATTTTCATTGTTTAATTTATTTTCCGGGGCTCAATTTGAATTTTATTTAAAACAATAAAACTCACACAATCGCGGCAATTTCTGTTCTAAACTGTGTTACACTGGCATCGACACGTAATATATTAACATAATTGTTTATTTTTGTGAAAACTTTTCGACTGACCCAATATTAAAACTTCATACTATGTTATAATGTCAATACTATGAAAAAATAGCTGCTACCATATATGATAAGTAGACTGCGTCAACGTACATGATAAGCAATCAACTACTCTTTTTCAACTAGATTGCGTGTTTCGGATTTTGTTCGAAGTGAACATTGAATTTAGAAAGAAATAAAGGATTACTCGTTCTTACATTTAATAAGACGCGATAAAATAAGAATTTCGATACAATTTAGCATTTTCTATTGCTTCTAACACCATAAAATCTATAATAGGAGAAACGACTTTCTGTTTAATTACAAACATTGTAATTCTCCCTATAGAACTGAATATGCATGAAGATCCGCAGTCTACTGATGAGTTACAGTAAGTGTTAAAAGTATTCGTACAGTGACGAGTTTGAACGAGAACTTTGTAGAATTTCGTTTATTCCAAAGTTTTCATTCAATCAAAAATTTGTAAATATTCCTAGAAATCTTTATCTTTTCTGGCAGGAACATGTGCGTCATAAGTATTCGTACAATTACTATGATACTTCATAGCATAATGTCTAAATAAGTACAAAATGACATAGCGAATGTAAACACACCTTATGACAGCTAATTCAAAAACACTGCTAAGACCGATGTACTGTTCAAAATTCAACTAAAGTTATAAATTAGTAGTTACAGAAGCGACTGGAAAAGATTATTATGAACTATAATAAGTGCAAAACACTACATGAAATTTCTGAAATTGTAAACAGGCCGAGGCTCCAGGGGATCGTTAACAAATATGGTGAAAGAGAAACTCTAAAAAATAATTAAAAAAGTGGGCGTTCACGAAAGATAAATCAATATACCGACCGATTGATAATTTACAAAATAAAACAAAATGTGAAGATAAGTGCGGTAAAAATAATGGCGTTAACAATTTTTTTAATATCGGTAGGGATACCACGGCTTGTAAGAAATACTTCGTAAACGAAAGTAATAGGAAGAAACGATTATATTTGGCAAAAGAATATGTTAATATTCCGGTGAAATACTGGAATCGAGTATATATACTAATGAGAGCAAGTACAACGTATTTGAGTCTGATGGACAATGTACAGTATGGCGAAAAAAAAAATAGTTTTATATTAATATCATATAGTTTTGTGAGTACACTTATATTTTGAAAAATGATATTTAAGCTCATGCAAACAAAATGGGACTATAAGAGAATTGTTATTCGTGTGCAATGCTTATAATGCAGGCCAGTGAATCCTGTATAATATGCTGCAGCAGTTGAAAATCCTCCCTCGGGGGAAAAAAAATTTGATGTCATCATATATCTTCGAAAAAAATTTGATAAAGATACTATTAGTAATTAAAAGGTACTAATTTAGTAGTTCTATGCCGCAAAGGCTTAAACCGATTATACAGTCTAAAGGCAATTCCACTGGATACTACAATAGAATAGCCAATAAATGAATTTTTCTCCATGTTTATGTATTAAAATTTATAGTTTTTATTTTTAAAGTTGAAAGTGTACGAATACTTATTACGCGTATATTTCTATCGATTTCTGATTTTACGCTAGAAGTTTTATAAAAGATGCAAGTGCCTTAGCGTTATTCGTATACAATTTATTCTAAAGATTTCTGCAAATATGTAAGTATTGTTTGTTTTACAAAAACTGAATAATAAATGGAATTGTACAAACATTTCAGTTGAAATTAGGCGCTGTACAAATACTTTCCATACTCATTATATACTCGAACAGGTTTATTCCAATGACGATTGTAAATTAGATAAATAATACAGTTCACCTGCCTTACTTCTCATGCGTTCTTTGCTTCGTTTCCTTAAAGAAGCAGAAATATCAACACACATAGAAGTTTATAATATTATATACCGAAATTCTAGTACCCTAAAGTCAATAGACAAAAAAAAAGAAGAATAACATAGTATTTCAAAATTCGAAAAATAGATTTGTAAGAAACATGATTTTCGACTTAGGCTCTTTTTCGTTACGAACCTCCCAGTTTTCAAAACTGCTGCTCGTCTGTTTATTTTGTTCTCGTGATGGAGTACCAAGACAAAATGGAGATATGTTGAATGATTGCTTATGAAGAAGTCGTAAAGACTGATAATTTGACGAACATTCGAGTTCTATCGAACAAGATGAACCGAACTTAAAAGTTCCAACAAACCGGAAGACAGAAAATAAACAGACGCCAGCGGAAGTTAGCATATTAAATACACGCAAAAACATTATCTAATTCGTACTTCGGAGTCTAGGTCCGTTAAGTTCTTTATCCATTTGTTTCACAGCCGAAATAAAACGAAACATACAATTTCTTCTCACGAAACGAATAGCTCAGGAAACGGATTAAAACTTGTAGTTATAAAATAAAAATTAGACCGTCACAAATGGATGGACCCATTTATCAACATTCTCATACGTTTTTTTTTTCATTCGCTCTCGCATTCATCCCCACTATTACATTACATATGCATGCACGCGATCTCTCGCTCGATTTTTTTTCGCCTCGCTTTGATACTTTTTTTTTGTTCAATGTCGATTTCACCTCGTTATCCATTTTCGTTAAAAACTGTAAAAGGCTTGGTAATTGGACGAAAACACACGGCTTTACGGACTAGAGGTGCGACATGTGCTTACGTGTACGTTACATATAAAAATATAGTACCATTACCAGCTATGGTTTTCATTGTAACTGTTTCGTCTCGGAACGTAGAAATATTTTTCTCGAACGAAGAAATGAAATGGTATCGAGTGTAACTTTTCTTTTCATCGTGAACATCGTGATCGCTTTTATCTGGTGCGTTTTTCACCAACAAAAATACAATAAGTATTTCCACTAATTCGAGAGACTAGAAAAATGGATATTTAACTGGACAATAAAAAAAGAAAGATAAAAACACAATAAACAAAATAGCTTTAAAGTACGCAATAATAGTCCTTGTTCTGCTTTGTGGGATTCAAAATGTTTTTCGTTTATGAAGAAACTGATTCGAAATGTTAGTAATTTTTCTTCGGATGAAATTTGTAATAATATTTGTGAACGTTAAAATAAAAAAGAAATTAAAATGTCTTATTTGTAGAAACTCTACTTTGTTATAGAAGTATGTATCTTTAAACAAAGAACTATGAAAATGTTAATATATTGACGAAAAAACGTTTATGATGTATTATTTAAATAATATTCAACTTACTTGTAATATGTGTAATTACAATACTCCTATTTCTATTATAAATGAGTATAGAATAGAGGACGTATAAAATCGTATAAATATTCGTACGTGGTTGTATACATATACATAGTAAACTTCATTTTGGATCAGATACGTAGAAAATAACCGAGTTAAATGTTTAAAAATAATTCTTGACTTCAATCAGTGTCAGAACCTTAGAATTGTTATACAATTGGTTTCTATAATTACTGAACAAGCTAAAAAAAACGGCACGGTGTAAAAATCTTTCTACGTTCGAGACTAAGAATAGAGTTTTTCCCGGGCATATTTGAATTTCTCAGCGACGCAAGATTCATTCGAAAACCGTCGCTACCGCCGTGGAAAATCAATTTCCGAGGGAACGTTTCACGTAAAACTTGATGTCATTTTTTCTTTAAGAATCTTGCTCGCTGAGAAACTTACAGAATATGAACAACGAAAATTAGCAAAAATAATTTGTTCTTAATTAACAGGGTGTCACTTGATTTACGATGCTTTCGAGTAACGAGTGTTTTCACTGTAGAGCATCATCGAAGGTAGGTTTCGACATTTTTGTGAAAGCAATCCTGTGCACCAACAATTCAACAATTATAAAATTTTCGATCTTTCTTCGTTGATGGCGAAGTGGGTAATATATAGGGTGTTTCATAACGAAGGAAAAAATTGTAAACACTTCAAAGGATCATTTTAAGGAGAAAATATTACATGACTATTCCCAATCTAAGTACTTATGTAAACACTACAGACTAGAGAACTGTAACAATAACAGTAATCTTTTACAATTTATATATCGTATCATTTTATGTGTTTGCACATATAATGAGTATAATTATTGTTAACAATTACGGATAACATAAAATCATTTTGTTCTGGAAATCGTTTTCAGAAGCTGCCTATACAGTCTTCCGTTAACATTGGTTTTAACATAGTATCGATTGAAAATTTTACCATATGAAGAGATCTTAGGAATTATAATTTCGAAAAGAAAAACAACGTCATGTTGTTTTAAAATTGTATAACTTACATAACATTGCTTCCATTTCTTACGGTCTTATTTCCTTTTCTTATACGTAATATGAAAGGTCTCTTCTTATAACAAAATTGAAGAAATATGATAGTTTAGTACAGAAATTAGTTAAACACCCTGTTTATTTAACGCGTGGACTGAAGTTTTCGCAACATGATTAAAATATCTCATTTCTTTATTCTGGTGATTAACTGTCTCTAGAATTTTCAATAACTTCATTAGTTTCACCACGTGGAAGAATATTGCTTTTATCGTTAATCAGAATAGAAATTTGCATTCTTTCATATGTATTTACACACAGTAACCGGAACAAGCTTCCATTTCGTCTGAATAGTACCCGTTTGAATAATATAAATATTTCGGGCTTCAATAATGGTGGTTATAATGTGACTAACAAAATAAAACGCTACGAATACTTTCGACGAATAAAACAATAGTTTAAAAGTATTTTTTACTGGATATTAACAAATTATTTTTTATTATTTTATATTGTAGTCATATCGGTAAAAGTATAAAAATTCTATTTTCAAATTTGTAATAACTTCAAATTGTATATGTACAATAAAAAAATATAAATGATACAGTAGAGCAATATTTACTGCTTTCCAATACAATTATAAACTTTAAAGAGCAACATGTACTGAAATTAATATTTTAGGCTGAGTATATCTTCTGCTATAATAGGGAGAATGGGTATAAGGAAACAAAAACGTGATTTCAAAGTTAGAAAAAAAAACACGTTTTCGAGACACATTTTTGCCACCAATACTGATGCCACTTATGCACACTTTGTTATAGGAATTCGTACCGTATGAAGGAAATACTTTGATCGTTTGGTAACAATGATATCAGACATTTGACTGACAGATTCAGTGTCAGAAATGAATCACAACACGATAGAACATTTAGTATCAAAAACGATCTATGTCCTGACTTATTCTGAATATTTATGACTGAGCAAAAATGAAAGATGACAGACCATTTTTTACTCGTCCAGAAAAAGAAAAATATTGACAAGCGGAGTTTTTGTTATGAAACCCTCAATTCTGGAACACAACACTTTTAGGAAAAACCATCCCCCACATCTCTTCCTGTTAATTTCGTGTTTTCTTTCTATTAGGCGTGTCTGCCATGTTTTCCTTGACTTTACCCAGAGCAATACTTTGTGTACAAGAGAATGCAATTCGTGAAAAGAGGTGGATTCAAAATTTACAGAATGATATTACTGTCCATGGCAAAAGTAATCAGTTAAAAGATTTAAAAAATAGAAGATGTAGGTAAAACAGAACAGGAAATTTGACAGTAGTTGAAGATAACATCGATAAACTAATTTGTACCGAAAGTTTAGCTTATTTGTTAAATACAAAGTGATGTAATGTACATTAAATGTGATAATTACAAAAAGCTGTGCACATCTCTGTTGGACTGGCAAAAGACTATAAGCCAGATTGATTAGTTTTGCAGAGAAGCACTTATAATATTTAACATTTAATATGATATTAAATATTATAAATACTTCTCTGCAAAATCAATAATTCTGACTTATACCCTTTTGACCGCTCATCAGAGATATAACATTACGAAATATTAAACGTTTTCAATCTTCTGAACAAAAATAAAGATAATAAGAAGTATCAAAGGTTTTGTTTTAATATTTCTTTTTATACTAATATTTAATTCCAATGAAAATTACTCTCAATTTTTTCCTAATAGGGGAAAACGTATTTCCTTCGGTATGAATTCTTGAAGCTAACAAGTGTACACCCGTATAATATATACACAGTCATTTGTCCATTACAGAAAGCAGTTTATATGAAGAGAACTATTAAAAAATATAACGATGTTCTCGACAGAGCTCATCTGTACCAATAACTTTAATATCATATGTATATGTCATCTATTACCCGAGAATTTTGCAAACGCGAACGTTTTCAGGCCCCGGTGGCAACAATCACGATTACAAAATAACATGCTCGCTCTTATCAAAATAACAGTGTCATGAAATACTATATCTCAATCGTTACTTGATCTTTCGAGGCTTGATCGTTATATCGAGTGTTACTATTAATTCGAATTGGTTCGTCCCTATTGTGGTCTGTTATTCGGGGGCAGTAACAAGATCAAAAGGCTATCAATTGTCGCTGACAAATGTCACCGTTTTACTTTTAATTCAACAATTAACCGAGTGCGTATCCATTGAGTATCTCGGCTGTTTCGCATGGAACAAAGTCGCCTGGTTGGCACCGTAATCTAACCGCAAACTTCGTTCTCGATTCTCGAGATCGCTGCCAAAACACTGTAAATGTCCCGTTCTAATCGCGACCTGCTTCGTTTAATTGCTAGTCTGGATTGCGTTGACAACATTTATTATTATCTCTCGCGTACCATCTCGCGAGCAATTTCATTCATCACTCACTGATCATCACTAAGGCTGCTCAGAAACGTGTGCAAAGCTTTTCTTTACCAATCCCGTGAAAACGATTTTTTTTTTTTCATCCCCCGGGGATGCGATTCGATGCATTCCCGACACGTGACATTTCCTGTCTACGATTTCCATGTGGCTACACATATCCCTTTCGCATTTAGAAGAAAAGAATAAATCATGTTTTCTTTACAAATTTTTGCCCTTTAAATACGTCGATATAAATAAAAATTCGGTCCAGAAGCGCCTCGTCTTTATAAGACTCAGGTATAATATCAATGATCGGTGTAAAATTTCTCAAAAAAATATACATAATTTCTGCGCGGACTGTTATAACGTTAAAAATATTTCAATCACGAGTCAAATCGATTCCCTTCAAAAGAAAGTTAATCGGCGTTAAAATAACAAAAGAAAAATAAGTATGCTTGTGTAAACAAGGAACAACGAACGTGTAAAAAATGTCAGTCTAACGGCCGCGTCAAATTCTTCCGGTCCACTCGGAGAACTCGCGAGGAAATGGCACGAAAGAATAATTGACGCCAGTGTAAATCCCTGCTCCTTTCGTTATCCAACCTGTTCTTCCCGTCTTTCAGGACAGTTTACGTGCAATAGGTACACACATTAGGAACGTTTATGTATCCGTAGGCTGTCTTGGTCGCTAGTTTTAGCCTTAGCCGGGTTCGTTTTAATGTCCACGCTCTTCTCTTGTGAGATATCCCTGTCCCCATTCGGTAAACCATTACAAACACCGACGATCAGAGAGTCCATCAGTAAAACATCGGCGACCAGTCGTGTTCTCGGCTTTCCGACGCGGTGATCGGTATGTATCCGACCGTGGACGATGCCGGTAGACACTGGAAACAGTAATTGGCCCCGGCGTTGTTGTCCCAGTATTGTACGCCTTTGCATTGGAAACGAACGGCGAACTCGAGTCTTTGCCCAACCGCCAGCGTGTGACAATAAAGAACGAACGAGAATTTGTCGCTAAAACCGTCGCAGGAGTTCGGCACGTAGGTGGCCTGCAGATCGCTGAAGTTCCTCCAGGAGTTCAATGTGTACCTGATGTGGACCGATTTATGGAAGTCCAGATTGATCACCCGGACGCTACCCTGAATGCACAAAGAGACTGGATCCTGGACGAGAACGTTCTCCAGGCAAACTCGACGCTCCCGGACAACGTCTAGGAAATTTGGTAGACCTCCAGGCTGTTGGAACATAGGCACCAGTGTTCTGTCCATTTTTCGAGAAGGTACTATGCAGCTTGATCCCCTTCTGTTGTCTATGTACCGGTTATCCCAAGTGTTCGAAATAGTATTCACCGGACTGGTATCTTTCTGGAAGATGTCGTTGTATATCAAATCGCTGTAAGCTGAATTGGGTACTTTCGGAATCTCGTCCAAAAACGTTCGCACATCGGCGAGATCCAGGCCTAAAACGTCTGCGAATCTGACAATCTTCTTTCTCCCCGGCGTGCCGGGTGGTGTCTTCCCGGTTTTCAAAGAGGAACAACGTCTGATCTTTTGCGGTCTTTCTTCTTCTTCCTCTTCCTCTTCCGCCTCGACGTTTTCGCTGGACCCTTCGGTGGGTATAGGAACGTCGTCCTTGACTGTTGGACTGGTCGCGAGTTTCTGCAACAGAAGACACATTTTGTCTTCGTCGCTGCTGTTCGTCACGCTTCCGTTCTCGATTTGCAGTTTCACCTCGTTCTTCATCGTCACCTCTATCACTCTTTCGCCCGAATGACATTCTAATGTTAACGCTCCGGGTATACTAATCATGCTACTGTACGTTGAATGATCGTCTGATTCGTTGGATACAACCTCGACCGGTTTCAAACTGCACACACTATTCGACTGTAACAGAATCGACTCCTTCGAATTATCTCCGTCGTATGGAAGTTCCTCTTCGTTCGTATTTTCGGAAGATTCCGAGCTGGACTCTTCCTTCACGAGGTTCCTGGCGTTTTTGATGTCCTCGAGCTTGCCATTTTCGGAAATCCCGTTCACAAAATCCACCTCATCGGTATCGACTTGTACTTTCTCATCCCTCCTGCATAGTTCGTGAGAGATCAGTATTCTAGGCCCATGGAGAGGTATCTCTGAATCGGAATGGGACTTTGGTAGTCGATTCTGTAGAGTAGTTATATTAGGACTAAGTCTAGAGGGACTCTCGTCCTGAAGGGACACAGTATTCTCATCGAAGGTGCTCCAGAGAGATTCGTGACTGGGCGACGTGGTCTCTAAAGAGCTTCTTTCGTTCGAGTCTTCCGAATTGCCGACTACCTCGTCCTTCTTGAACTCTTTGTCACGGAAATTATTCCGTCTTATCGAAGAACTCGATTCCGACGTATCTTCGGAATGTTCGACACTGATCTCCGGCCTTCTACGGTAAACCAGACCCTTGCGTTTTGTTGTTTCACAACCGTTTGAGAGATTCGAGGTAGTCACTTCGCTGTCCGAGGTCGTGATGGGATCGAAGTAGACTTCGTTCTTTTTTTCTGCATCCGAAGACTCCGGATCGAAATAGATATCCGAGGAGTCGCTGTCCGGCGACGTTCCCGCGATAGGCGAGGCGAACACGCCACCTGATTCTAAATCCAAACTGGACAACATCGCCTTCGAGCCATTCGGCGAGCAATTGCAACCTTCGCGATGATTCGCCTTCAACACTTCCGGGTTCACCAACAGATCCGCCACCTCGGCCGCCGTAGCCTCTTCGGCGGGTGAACTGAGCCCGTCCTCGATGTCCAAATCGAAGTCGTAACAGAGATCTGTTTCGGGACGGTGACGGGGCTGGTGTTGTAGAACGTTATTGCTCATCGCGTTGTTCGTTACTGGTTTTGTCGTGGAAGAGGTACGTAACCAGGATGTTTCCTTTGGATTCGAATCCGTATTCTGTTGGGAACTGTGTTCACCACCGAGCGACGTCAGTCGTCGATGAAGATGTCTGGCGAAGGCCTCCGCTCGACCGCGGCAGCTACTTGGGAAAAGGGATGTGACCAAGCCGCAAGAAGGGCCACCATTATGGGCGCTGCCCGCCGAGTCTGTGCTGCCCATCGCGAGGACGGACGACCCAGAAATCCCGTCGGCGTGCCTGGCCCCCGAGGGCGAGGTCCTGCTGCTACCCGGTTCTTCCGCTTCTCGATTTCCAGTGTTTGCCTAGAAACCAGGAATATGTATATTACACCTTAACATCAGAAATTTCGGTTTTAATCTAGTTTCCACTTATGTGTAAGCTTAGGTCCTATGGATTTCACCTATTTTTATACAAATTTGTAACAATAAATCTCGAGGACTGTG
Source organism: Dufourea novaeangliae (assembly GCF_001272555.1). Lineage (NCBI taxonomy): Eukaryota > Metazoa > Arthropoda > Insecta > Hymenoptera > Halictidae > Dufourea > Dufourea novaeangliae. Next base: position 2,841,413 of record NW_015373895.1, on the reverse strand, counting down.
TTTGTTATCGAAGTCTGTATGGTATTTAATGATAATGACGTTTGTATTGTGTCTAGAAAAGTTTACTTGTGTTAGGTCACTGAAAACGTCTTGAAGGATTTTCTGCAGACCATATTACTGCCATGGGTTTGTGGAAACAATCTTGTTAATGTATTGTGTTATGAACCCATGTCAATATGTACAATGTTGTTCGGAACAAAAATTTTCATGACTGAATGTATTTTATTGTGTTAAAACAAAGTTGAGTATAATCTTTTATAGGCTCCATTCACGTGTCGCATTTCTGTACGAAATTTGTAGGAGTACTAATCCCAATATCCGATAAACTATAAATTTATTAATATAATTTAATTATACAAATTCAACGATAATAATGATATTTGTAAATTTTCTATTGAACGTACATGTGTTATAAAAGAACTATTATGTACTTTATTAAATTATTGCGGAATTATAATTAAAAAATGTTATTAGTCTGCTTTTTTATAGCGAAATCCATAGAAACGTTTGAATTGATCCAATAATATCCAATCATGTTATTTACGTTTACAGATTAATGAGAATATTAAAATTTCATACTAATTACTGTATATTCTGTCAGAAATAAAACAATGCGAAGTTACAGTAAAAATGCGTATTTTACTTAACGTGAACGTATAAGTTATGTTCCTTGTGCAAAAATTGAACAAAAGTTATAAATATAAATAATATAAATAAATATAAAACTAATTCAGCATTAACAAACAAGTGTGGCTATTATTCAAGTTATTGCACCTTAAATGTTCTACGTCATATTAATTTATTTAATTTAAATATAAACAGAGTTATTCAATGTATTAGGCAAGTGCAAATGGAATATGTTTACTTTCCCAAAAGGTCGCAGGACATAGGACAAATCGGTACAGGACAATAATCATGGATCAACAGTCAATCAATAATCGCGAGGTTCCTGTAGCTCACAGTTGATGTTGCTCCATTTGCGTTCCCTATTAATCACATTCTAGGAACTTCTCGGACCTGCTTCGATTTGAAAACGAAAACGTTCGAAAAGCAACGAACCCGGCAAGGACTTATGAGACAGCCCAATATATTTTTGTAGAACTCAAATTCAAAGGCTGATTCGTATCTCGACAGGCCACGATGGTTTACGATAGCGATTTGAATACAATTCGCGTAGGAGGTGCCGTATCTCCCGTATCTGGTCTTGGCTCGTAAATCTTGTTTTCTACTTAATACTCGGGAACGCTTTAACACCGCAAAATAAAATTACGTGGTTGTTAACACCGCACACATCAGCGAAGAGAAAGAGACAAGGAAGAAAAGTCGATTGAGCTTAACTTAATCCGCCCGCGAAAATAACCGGCGGAACAGCTGCGAGATGCAATGCCGTGCATAAATTAAAACGAATGGATGGTACAGTTTGCCGGTGACGTTGACGTATTCGGAATGACGAGAAGATTATCGGTGACTTTGTGTATCATAAAACTGTTTGTGCGAACGATACGACGAAGGTGGTGATAACAGAAGATATTATGTACCGTAGAAGTTTGTTCGACCACTGCAATGTTAATCGTGTTGCGTGTTATCATAGATAAACAATCATATTATTACTCCGTTATAAGTAGCTGCGAATTTTTGTGTAAAATAACATTTTCTAAAGTAATTTATAAAGACAGGAGCATATGTAGAAATTGATTTTTACTCTTAAGTGTCTTATTGGGTTCAGACTAAAATAGAAAAATCACTGGATCCGATGAAAGGTTTGCCTTTTATTGTATTTTACAGATCCCTATGGGCTATAAATGCATTAAATCCGCAGTCTAGTAGTAAGTTATATTTGCCGTTACAAAGTTGTTATTATAATATTGGAGCGTTCTTCACACATTAAGTTTCAAGCAGTGAAATAAGGCGATTTGTGGACATATAATTATTTATTACTTATAAAAATGTATACGGAAGAATATACATAAATGCAATAAAAAAATGTTTAGATCGGTACTTTTTATGTAACAGAATGTTGTGTTTATGCAACTGCGGGCAATTTTTTGATTGAAAAACGTACATAAAATAACTTACATATTATGTTGCCGAAATATAAAACATGCATTATAACACTTGACACGATATTATAGAAGCCCACTACATGAAAAAGTTACACCATATTTCTATGATTTAAGAAAAAATTTGTTTATCATACTATTATAAATACTTCAATATCGTCAAATTTCAAAACATCGTAGGATCTAAGGGGAAGAATTTGATGTATTTGTTGTACAAGCTACTCGTCGTTTTTTTTTCTTTTCTATGAGAAATATCGATGAAACGTACGAACAAGCACGAAGTTCATTTTCATTACGTCTTATCAAACCCGTAAAAAAATTGCAGTACTCCGATTAGAAAAGTTTATAGCTTGTACTTAAATAATTAGACATTGTCCCATCAGAATATTATTTCTTTAAATCGCTAGAATAGTTTTTACCAAGAAAAGACTTTGAGAACAATATCCATCTGTAGAAGTAGGTTTGTCTTTTGAGTTAAAGCAATTGCAGTTGCATATAATTGATGCAATGGAATTCTGTAATTGAAAATGGAAAGTAGTTGCAAAAAATTGGTAAAGTAGAATATTCCCACCCAATAACTCCGAATTACGTTCCCCAAGCGTCACAAAGTGCAATTCTGATCTGCAAAATCCTTGAATGAAAATATCACATCGGTCTATTTATAAACCCTTAAATTCTATGAGCAGCTTTACGAGTCCATCTGATTATTTCTTAATAACGGAGGTATTGAGGATTTATTACTTTCTCATGGCATGTTAATTATCACCCAATGTACACTCCCACTCACAAATATTAGAACACTTATCGAATATACACTAAAGGATATAAAATTTTATCTACAAAATTACTGAAGGTTTAAAATAAATACTGTTTAGAGGATATTAAAGCTCAATGGACAACGCTTATGCTACTACGAAATAATAAACGTGGCCTAAAATACACATTTTTGACGAAATCACATCTTCATACAGATCATATGACCCAATACTTATGAGCGGTAGTGTAAGTAAAAACGTCAATTGAAACCTTTCGTATCAAAAATTTACGATACCGATACGTTTACCGGCGTTATTTTTAAAAGCATATGTAATTAATGTATGTATACTCTTTTTAACTAATTAACTTTAAATCCATAATGAACATTTTGTATCTAACAAATTTAATTAATTTTCAAATTAATACAAATTGTGTTTTGAATATAAAAGCATTTTTAAATTAACTATGAATTTATAACATTAAAACTTAAATATTATTATTTTAATATTAATTCTGTATTAAATTAAGATGTATTTCTACTTAAATATTGAAGCTAATTCAATACCAATAATATTATTTATACAGATTACTCAATATGTTACCAGGAAGATAACACGTTCTACGTATTTTTTTATTACACATTTACGTACATTTTATTTTAGCAATTTTAATTTTACTCAGACTTTTTACTCAGTTCATAGTTATGTTCTTCATAGAACATAATCCAACTATGTTGCAAAATAAGTAGGTAACAAAGGTATTTGAACGACAGGTCGCTACATCATATACACATTGTTATAATAAACTTTATGCATATTATTCAATTTTATTTGAATTTGTATGTGTTTAATGCATGCGCAATTTTCTTTAGTCTAACGTATCATTTAGATCATGTTTATGCTTCTAGTGTACCTATGAACATTCTATCGTTCAGATGCTTTTGTTGCTCACTGCACATGTATTCATCAGATATAATATTAAACTGCATGAAGACGTGTAATAATATTAATGGTAATTAGTAACTAATAATAAAATAAAAAACTTTAGCAATTTAGTAATTGTTTTACATTATGTACGTATATTGTAAATATAAAAGAGTAATGATGTCAAATAAATTAAAATAATTCAATGCAAAACTAATGTTTCAGTTTCTTCCCTTACAACGGTATAATTTAAATAAGTAGATACATATAATTAAATTTACTGTGTACGTTAATTATCCATTACACTCATGATATCGATATTTTTTATTTCCTTATATATTTTGTAGAAACAACGAAGACACGTTATTTGTATCTTGTACTATCATTTTAGGATACAGTTATTTCGTAATCGATGTTTATGAGCTAATCAACCTCGGAGTATGGCAAAATCATGTGACACAATTGCAATAACCGATTAACTTGTTCTCGTTAATTATATATTGGTAATTGCAGCTTGTTTGTAAACAAGATGGCGAAAATGAACTCACGTTAATGACATCGCGGTGAAATTTCAGCACAGATCACAAGGTTGGCTCACGGCCACATTACTAATAGAAAGAGTGACTGCAGGAAGTACGGATGATCGTCATCCTCGATCTACGTGTAGAAAATTTGACGCGTAGAATTTTGGGTATTGCAATCGCCCTGCTTCAAATCGGTACGTATAATACGGAAATAAAAGTACCATAATGTTTTGATGCAGCGATAAATATATTTTTGATTCATCAGGAAACATTCTTATCTCTTTAAAAATTAAGGTCGAATCTCAGCAAGCTATTCTCCCCTCACAAACCTAGGTACTATTCTTGCAAATTTTTTATGCAACAAATACAACCAGAATTTGATTTTTGAGAAGCAACAGAAGCATACGTCGTTTAATACTTTAAGCGATTTAGTCGATGGTTTAAATTGCATTCGACCTGAAGGAAAGGAAATAATATAATACAACACACCTCATAACTATTGTATGATACCATACATTTTGCACATAAAATTCAATTAAACATAAATTATATCGTGTAGTGTAGCGCGTATTGGAAAGCGTATTGGAAAAAAAAATTCATTACAACAAGAAACACTACATTTGAGCATATGAAAATATCGTTATTATTTCACAGTGAAAACATATACAGTGTGTCCCACGAAATCTGTTCACTTAAATATCTTGGTTATTACAAGCAATACAAAATAAAAGTAATCTACAGAAGTTGTAGGGTTTAAGAAATTACATAATATGGTATAAATGGTATTTTTGCAAGTGGAGACGTAGAGAAGATCTAGAGGTCATCTTTGTTTTTTTAAATGGAACGTCCAATTTTTTATGCTCGATTTCGATAGATTGGTACATTCTGAGTATAAAAGTACAAAGATGCATTTATCCTATAACTCATCGTTGCGGAGATATTTGACTTTTCTCTATTCGCTGTTTGTTTACATTTGACGTTGTGATCATATCCTTGAATACATTCCATAATGAAGGTAATAGACTGAAAACAATTAAATATCTCAGCAACGGTAAGTTTTAGGACAAATGCAACTTGGTACTTTTATACTCAGAATACGCCAATCTATCGAAATCGAACATAAAAAATTCGACATTCCATTTAAGAAAACAAAGGTGACCTATAAATCTTCTCTACGCTTCCACTTGCAAGAATACTATTTATACCATATACGTAGGTTCTTAAACCCTACAACTTCTGTAAATAACATTTTCTCGTATTGTTTGAAATAACCAAGATATTTAAGTGAACAGAGTTCGTGAGACACACTGTATATGTAATACAGTAACACGCAATAGCGTTTGGATAAAAACTTTTTGTTATATTATTTGAATTAAGAATACTATTTATGTTAAATTAAGTAATCAACGCTTGTCTCGTCTAATTGTTGTTTTCTTAGGTCCACCACACATCGATACATTTTCTAAGTGACCTCATTGAATAATTTGTTTTTCTTTTACTGAATATACCGTCTATTTCGAGATGTCCACGCATCGGGAAACTATGACAGTCCATTTGAGCCGTCTTGGATTTTTTGTTTGAAAATTTTTCCTCGTATAACCCTACACTGAGAACAATTTATGATTTAAAATGAAACGTTCCAATACTTTTGTCCAGCAAAATATAGATAAAACTTATATTTTATTTTGTAATTATATATAAGTATATCCGCGTAACTTTTTTGAAACGTTGGCATTGGAACCATAGTAAACACTGCAGGGCAGAACTCTTTCATAACATCACCATAACCACAGAAAAAAAAACGAAAAACGCATCTGTTCGAATTCGTTTGTTCGGTACTGTAAGACAGAGATGGGCAAGCTCATTATCTAGATAAAAAGTTTCGAATAACGAATAAAAGATAAAAAAAAGTATTTCGTCATTTTTAATTGTTTAAACGTGGAAATTTCAATTTTTATAATAAAATAATACTTCTTTATGAATGAATCGACATTTGTCGAACAATTATTTAATCTCATTAACTGTTTAAAGCTCAGAACGACACCCTTAGATAGTGCTGCTTTCCACTGTGTATTATTCGAATAAAATTCTGCCCAACTCTGCTGTAAGATTAGATTTATAGTTTTGAAATACAATGTAGTTGCGGACCCAAGAACAACGTACTCTCACCTTAAACCCCAACGTTCCTGCTCCACTACTTCATGCGCACTCGAACGTAGATCGGATAATAAAAACAGAAGAAGCTTCCCGGCAAAAGCAACGCAGACGCGAGAGGCACACACGAAGAAGACGACGAGGAAGAAACGCCCTCGTTTCGTCTTCTGCCTCGCGAGCACAGAGGTCTGGCAATTATTTTTGGCGCCGAGCTCGCCATAGCCGATCATCGAAAGCAATTGGTCAAGAAATGGAGCGTGATGACCACCATGATCCGTTCCACCGAATCGATCGTATCGACTGCGTTCGGTGATTTACGAACGAAATACGAACCTACCCGCGCCTGTTCGTCGTTAATGTCAACAAACGAGAACAGCCAGATATTCGATTAATCGATTCTACAAATATTTCTCGATGGCACACGTGCCAAGACAAGAGGCACGATAACCGATAAAGGATTACCCGTTCTTTACTCTATAACATTCATCGAAGAAATATTTTCGAAGCATTACACTGTCTGTGTGAGAATTAGAACGATATAAATACCACTGGCAAAGAATCAGCTTTACCTGCAAGCCTAGTGAACTAGCGTTCTAGCGACGCGTAAATTCATAAATACTTTCAGGATCCTCTAAAAGACTTATCCATTCAACTGGCTACGTTTGAATAATTACATCAATGTTTATCAATGCTTATTCCAACCTTTCATATGCTAAGCTATTTGTTGAGGTTTTGTCGCCAAAGACTTGTTCTGTTTTCGACAAATTTATAGTTGTGAACGAAGAAACTCTGCGCTATGTTGTGATGCTTCCAGACAAAATGAGAAAAGTCAAAAGATAATAATTATGCACGACGATTGACCCCTGACGTTCGGACGCTCGGCACCGACAAAAACAATTTAGTCATACGAATAGGCCGAACGTCCGAACCAGGCTCTGTTCAGCGAGAAAGACACGTGATTCGGTGTATAGTGAAAAAAAACCCAATTGTAAGCATGAACGAATTAGATCACTGGTAACACTACTCCACATGTGCGTCACCTTGAGGACGTTTGGGGCGCCGGTTCAAGGGGAACCTACGTTAAAAGTCAATCAAATAATTTAGTACACAACGTCAGAGGATTGGGAAGGTTGATCACTGGAATAATACACCAGTCGGAGAGCTGCAGAAATATAAAGACAGTTTCTAAGAGTTATACAAATACGTATAATATGAATAATATTTTGTTTATTTTTTTTATGAATTTTCAAAATTTCTGTACGTTTCGGGCAGTTTAGTAACAATTAAAGAATCTAGGGGAAAAGCGATTATAGTCTATTCGAAATAAAAATTGATATTTTAGCACCATATGTTACAGCTTATGGAAAGCTATCAAACTGTAGGTAAGGTATATGTCCAAGTAGTTGGACACGTCCTGGTGATTGGACACTATCGTGAATTTTTTATATTAAATTTAAAAAAAATAATAGGGAACTTCAGGATAGAAAATAATTATCCTTAGTTATTTCTTATCATAAATCATATAAAAATGTTCGCAAATGCGCGATGTATTATTTAAAAGAAAATTATATCATTTAGCAATCATGAACTTGAGGCGACATGAATTCTTAAGCTCGTAAATAATAAATAATTCTTGTGTTTCTATTAAGTATAGGTTTCTTGAACTTATTAAAGTCTCCAGAATTGATACCAACGTTGTTTTAATGAAACCTTTTTCTTTTAATGCCGAAATTACCGAGTTTATTTATGTACTGGTACATGAGAATGCTGATTGCATAGTCGTTGGACGCTTGTCCAGTCACTCGAGCAGCACCGAGCAGAGAGTTAGTGTATGACTTAAAAAATTATATTCGTTATATTACAGTAGGTATTTTTCTGTTTTTTATATTAATAACAATATTTGGATTTTGGATGGAAGTTCATAGTTTTTTTACATAATTCATACATAAGTATCATATTATTTTACACAACCATAACCTAACCGATACGCGTACTGAATATTCATTAAAAATCAGCTATCTATTTTATTTGTTTTGTATCGGGAATTTTTTATAACAATAAGACTTTGAAGATGCTGAAGGGAAAGGTGAGTAAATAAAATTATTCACAACGCGTGAGTAATGCTGTCAAAGCTGTTGAAAATCAAAAACAAAAAAGGAATAATTTTCATTTTCTTAATTTTGTTTAACTATGTTAAATTTTGTTTAAATTTAATTTTGTTTTATTTAAAATATATATTTTCGATAAAATGTTTATAATAAACCAAAGTTAAATCCACTATGCTTGTTTTTATTGCAAAATTACCTAAATGTATAAAGATAAATGTTTAAAAACTTTTACCAAATATATAACATTTAAATAATAATAGAATGCAATTTTCCCTTAATGTTATTTATTTATTTATTTATAATGTTGTTTCTTTTATTTATTGCATTAAATTAAATTTATAACGTTTTTATTTGAATTTTTGCAACATAAAAGAAAAGTATCATGTTTTACTATTAAAAATCAGCTATGAATAATTTATTGAATGTTATGTCCAAACACTGGGACAGATAAATCTAATCACTAGGACATGCCGTAAATTCCGTCCAATCACTCGGCCAAATGAACGCTTTTAGATATTCATAAATTTTAATACTTTTTTTCACGTAAACGCCTTCTTATAACGACTTGTCTGGAAGAAGAGGTTCTGCTTTATCGATTAAATGTACTTTTTTGCCAATCTATATTATTTTAATATGTAAAAAGTCTTCGTAACCGGAACCTTCGCCTTAAACGTCCAACCACTGGGACATTTGCCTTACGTTTATTTATTTCCTGCTTAGATTAACCAACGTTATGCAAAATTTTACAGAAACATAAGCCACCCACATCTTTAATGATCTACAAGAATACACGTTAAGAAATTAAAAATGCTATGAGAAACGGAGTAGAAAAATACAACACCACCGCATATCCAGACAATCAACAACAACTTCATAATCAAGGAGAATATACCACCAGACCTAAAACGAAAAGCACAAATTATGATTTCTTGAATCAAAACTGAACGTAAGAAATTAACAAATTGCGATTGCTCGAACCAAAATTGAACATACAAAAATACCCCGTTCCCATTTACTCTCGAAAAACTACAACCTAAAAGAAAACTTCTCCAACCATAAAAAAAGATACGTCTACTGCTTCAATTCCTCAAAGAAACAAAACTACTTAGGTGCAAGTGTAATATAATTCAACACTGTCGTCGCTAATAGCTTTTGGTAGTTGATGCAATGCAAAAGAATCAGAAAAAAAAATGTTTCTGAAAAATCGTGTCTACTCATCAGATCAAATGTTTCTTAATTCTCTGATAAAGAAAGTATCAAGGAAGCTTAAAACAACACGAACTTCTTGAACGATTTACGATTATGTTCTCCCATTATCAAATTTACCATTATTTTTCATATGTCGAATCATTGTATACTTTTTGACACCCTCTACCGAGTCAGATATTCGTCCAGCAGAATGATTCCGTTCTTACTGTTGCTATTAAACGTTTCTAATAAGACAATTACGTGCCTGGATTATAGTAGAAACGTCTGAATCGATTATTATCTCAAGTAATTGTTTATTATCCGCGGCACGGAAAACGCAATGGGGATACCGCAGCGCAGATCTCGTTCGTGTCTCAGATTGCATCGCTCCCCACAAAACACCATCGATTTTACCTTAATCTTAGCGTCTCTTTACCCAGATCATAAATACAGAAAAGAGTACACGGATGTCTGGATTGCCCCTGGTTAAACGTGTCGAAGTCAGGGCGTTCCCGTGACTGGAATAACGCCCGTGGAACGTTGATGAGTCTTGGAGGCCAACAGCCTCGAAGCCTTGTCTTACATAACGATTATCTATCACGCACGCCTAGACTTCCGACAGACAACCGGTTCGAGTGTGTATTATACACACGAAGGCTTGCGTATGCGACTGTGATAAACAGATGGTTCTGATACTACGTGATCGACAGCGGTGCGACCCGTATCACGATTTTATCATTAGTCGATCTCCATAGTAGATTAACACTATAAACGCGAATTCGCATACTGAAGACTTCAGGGTAGGCTAGACCGGGGTTGAACGTAACAAATTAAATACTTTAAAATGTATCATAATTAAACTGCGGAAGTTTATGCAAATTCAGAATTTCTGATATCAATATTTAAAAATTTAAATAGAGCAGAAGTTTGACTTCCTTACTAGAGGCTTTACTATGTTGATATTAACACATAAGTAATATAATGCTTTATTGACAGCTTTATCTTATTGCATTTTCCAAATTAAGGGTCGCAATAAATGCATAAACATCCGCAATGATTACTATTTGAAAATCCGATTCATTATTATGTAAATTATAATGTAAACCCTTCCGACTTATTTTTACAAAGGAACAACCTTTTTTTAGTTTGTATCGCGAATTTTGTACAGTGACTTCTCCGGAACGTATCAAATTCTTTTGGTACGGTATAAGACGTATACAGGGTGTTCACTCTAATGGTATCCACAATTTTTTATCCCTTTGATTCTTTTTATGTAACAATAAGAAACACATCAGAAATCCACTTTGTTTTTATAGTGAACTCAAGATCACCTTGAGTTTTATAACTGCACTATAACATTGTTTGTACAAAAGTATTTTGCACTGGTTGAAGTCGTCTTAATATCTCCTACAACATTATGAAAAAAATATATGGTTTCAATTACAAAACTCATAATAATTTTGTTTTCGTTATGAAAAAAATCTATTATTGAAATGTTTGTTATTGTTATATGTCGTCCACTTAAAACAGATAAGTTTTGGTCAGTAACTTTTTTTATCACTAGGGATTGAAAAATCGTGGATATCACCAAGGTGCACACCCTGTAGAGTGAAACACGTTAAATTGCGACATTGATTAGTACCAATATTATGATGTGCAGAGAAATATGGGTTAAAGTAACGTGGTATCATTGTATCATGTTAGTGGAACCTAGAATGGAACAAACGAAATCATTCGTGGTGGAGGCATTTCAGATATTTAGAGATGGCATTTATTGTTTTTATATAGAACTATGTTATTTTATAGCAGAATCATGGTTTACAATTTTTAGGATACAATCTAATCCAATCAATTGTAAGATTCAATCTGGTAGAGCAAAATAATAAGAAGTAACCCTCTTCTTAATAATGTTCGCTTTGTTTATGGAAAGTATTCAATGTAATAAAATTCATATCATGACATTATGGTAATCGATACCATAACAATTGTTTCACTTTCTGTGTTGTAGCCAGTACTATTTCAGCATTTTTTTGATAGTACGATCTGTATTATTACTTATTCATTATTCTTATATATTATTAGTTATTCCTTATTCTTTAAATTTAAAGAGAATATTAATAAAATGATTTCTTTTGGTTAACTGTGTTGCTTTTCTTGCAAACAACCATCACAGCCAGAACATAAAAACTTACAATGGTTGCATTAGAAACCAGGTACTATAACTGTGTTATAAAAAAAGCACCTTTCTATTTAAAAACAAGACGGTCACCTTCAAGTCTCTGAAGCGTTTCCACCTAGCAAAATGCTCCTCTTAAAATAATGCAAATTGACTTTAACCTATTTTTCCCAGCTAAACAATACTGCTGACGTGAAACAAGGTAATAATTTCAAGTACTCTCACTGTATAGGACGAAGTAGGAGTTATATTCAATATTTAGAAATGAATATGATAGTAGCATCAAAACGTGAAACCACTCTGAGAATTTACGCATCAAATTATGAATATGCAGCGCACGACAGAAATATTAGTGCAATAAAAATATGGAAATAACAAGATTGATATTTTCAAATATATTTAACAATTATGTCAATAAGCAAATGGTTTTTTCATTAACCGGAGAGCACCGATACCCACACAAGGCAAATTATGGTTAATTCGGTTTTATGGTAAATGGCTTCACTTACTAACAAAATAACAATTATTAACTAACTGTCCAACAAGCGTATCAATATTTTCGAAGCCTTCGTACTTAATATTATTCGCACACATTTTGTTTCTCAAAAGAGAAAACAACGTAAAAATGCTCAAAGAACGGTGGTTTAAAGAGATTTCCCGAAGTTTTAAGAAGAATTTAAATTTTAGGGGAAATACCCAAATAGGTACCCAGTGGACAGTGCAGCGTATTTCTTAAAGCTACATTCAACCTCAAAGACAAATAAAAAGTGATTCCAGTATTGATCGTTAGAAAACATCAACTTCTATTTGTACCAGGATAAATGTCGCCCGACAACTTGTCCCACTGTACACGTAGCTTTAGTCGTCGAGTCGCTAACTATAGCTCGAATCGCTTCCGATAAATATTCGAGTGCCAAAGGCGGTGGCCCTTGTAAATCAGTTCAGCAGCGATTTCCAACGATTCGTTGCCGGTACTACCGGTCGTAATCGTCTGTTTCCTGTGAACAGGCCTACCTTTATTGCCAATTTAAAACACGCGTAAGACCCGACGTATTCATGTATCGTGCCCACGCTGTTCAAGAACGTTGCACCTGGAAGGGAACGAAACGGGTTGCGGACGGCTTACGACCGACGCCTAGACATTCTTACGAGCAGAATTTATCGGCTGCGTGATTAACGAATAATTAAAATCGAGATTAAAGGAGTGAACGAACGACACGACGACATTTCAATACTGCTGCGTTCCAGATTTTGAAATCAGACTCTAGTTAATGAAAATGTGACCGGGGACGATTGTTACACGGTTTGTCCTAAAAGTTTTCGAATTTAACTTTAAGCAGCAATTCTTCATGTGATATTCCGGCTTTTCATCAGCAATTATTAAACGTAATTGGCTTCTAACGTGATATATTGTTCATGATAATTACGCAAACACTGGAAACGGCTCTGGTAATTCTAGATGGCGGAGAAAATAGTTATTGAATCCTTGTGAATTTCAAAATGATTTTACTTCCAGAGTTTCTAAAATTATTGCGAACAGTAGATATATCTCTTTAAAGGAACAGTATTTTCAATATTTTGATGACAAAGAGCATTATCATCTTCCGGAAAATTACTATTTTAATTTCAGTTCAAAAACTTTTGACACAGACTGTATACAAGATTCCATCGATCTCTTGCTACGACAAGGAATGCATACCTACAGTGACTTGAATTAATGTTGGAACACCTTGGGGTTCGAAAGATTATCACTATATATGTTTGTTCATAATAGCGTTATTTCAAAAAAAGCAATTTCAGAATTTTAAAAATTTTAATCAATTCTTTCCACCAACAATTTTTCTTCGAACGTTTTTAATAACACTTTTCAACAAATTTTTGCAAATTCTAAAATGATGGAGTGAAATTGCTTGTATTTACGTGATTATCATTTGGTGAATATAATGACAATCACACTTTTGACTGTAAGAATTTTTTTTTTAATTTAATTGTAAATATAAAGCTGCATGAAACATGTATTATACAGGGTTCTGCATGCAAAAATCAGTCAAAACAAAGGAACAACATTTTTCCATTTACAACTTCGTTTTCGAAGCAATCGAATTTGAACATCTGCTGGATACGCGTGCAACTGAATAGAACTTACCTAGCGTGTCTGTTTAGTGCATTCCGTTTCTACTTGATACCATCAACGAATACACGCGTTTCAGATTAATTTTCAAACTCAATTTTCTTGAAAACTAAACCGCAAACGAGAAAAACTTATTCTTTCTTTCGATTAACTTTTTTTTATAGAATCACCATCCTGTCATTTGTACCACGATTTTGGAAACACCCTGTATTTATATTTTACTTAAATTACAGTACTGATGTCTGACTTTGTAAAGAACATTTCTCAGAATAATTTCTCGAATTGCATGAGATTATTTATGCAGCAAGTTAATACAGGTAACCTTCTACCCAAAAATAAGTCATTAGAAACAACGTCTTCGAGCTTTCGTGACTAGACTGCAGATTTTGTGCATTCATAACATTCTCTATTATCTGAAATTCAGTGTATAAGAAGTTTCATAAATATTAATTCGGTTCTGTTATTTTATGTGATCTGATAGAATTTTTTATGCAGTAAATGAATTTATTTTTCTAGTTTGTATAAATAAATCCTTAAAGACTGATATCTGTACGAAGATCCACAGACTACTCATGATAAATTAAGAATAAAGTACCTCCTGGACTACATCTGACAAATTATACCTACATAAAAATACGGGAACAATGATCTAAGTACCATTAGCGACGATTATGTTGATCCTGACATATCGTTTCATACACCGATGCACTGTTAGTCAATACTCTTTAATTAGAAACCAATAGAGCATTTATTAATAGTATCACCCAATTGCTTGCTAATTAACAGTCTTAACTGACATTATGACCAAGAGTCAAGGTTACAGTAAACAATTAGCATCATGCAATTAACTGATACAAACGATTATTATTTTAACATTGATTGGTATTGGTCAATTTATTATTCATATTGAACGGTAGTTAGGAGTTCAAACTGAAAATTTAAAATGTTTCTATAATTTTAACGATAGGATTAATTATTATCAACTAGGAATTACAGTAGCATTAAGTATTTACATACATGAATCGCTTGAATGTGTATACTCGTTAATGATGTAACCCATCCAAAACCATACCAAACATGTACATAGATTAAACGAAGCTGCGAAAAATCAAAAGGAGAAATATTTAAAATGCTATATTAAGGAAGAGATATAGAGTTCGAGTAACGTAATATACAGTACCGTATATTACGGTACTATATGTATAGAGTACCGGACAAAAGTATTATAATGAAAATTTAATAAATACATATCGAAGATTTATGTTAGTTATATGCTGCTCGTTATTCCCTATAAGAAAGTACTATAGTTATGCCCAAAAACCATTAGTTCATGAAATTTTTTAATTTCAAAAGTATGCAACATTTAACATCTAACACTGAACACTTTAATAATGTAAATATCGTATTATTAGTACGACTTCGTAATTCCGAACTTAAAATACCTCCCAAACTAAAATTTTGTAAGATATTTTAATATCTAGGCATTTAAGTAACACATTTGGCCGTCATATGTCCTCTACGTGTCTACCTAGGTGCAAAATAACTGCTCACGTTCAACTTCTATTCGAAACATTTTTCGGCATCATCGACCGTTTCGAAAATATTCAGGAGATCCATTTAAACGACTCACCCTGTATACATAGAAGAAATGTTTATATGAATGTATATATACGTGGCAATGTGTAAACATTGCGTGGAATACTTACACCCGAAATCTGAAATACATTATTCTAGTAATAGAATGTTTCGTATGAAAGAATGTTTGGTTAACAAAGCGTTTCGATAATCAAGGTTCTACACTAGGTACATAGTCGAAAGACACATGTGGCAGATCACAGGGATACTAGTTATTCGTCTCCAGAGGATCTATTCTTGGCTTATTATAGAGCCGCCGTTTTATTTTCGCTTGATCATTCACCGTCACAGTTTGAGTCATGACTACTTGACCCACGGCTAAGCCAGCGTCACAATTTATCGTGACAGATTTATCGCCATTACTCCTACAAGGCGATCGGCCAATCTACGTACGAAACCTACTTTAATTGATCAGCATCAAATTACGTGGGGACGAACATATATGTTTTATGCGTGCGTAGGGGTCTCTAGAAAATATGTACATAAAGAGCTTTTCAACAGAAACTTTGCTTTTAAATTTTAAAGAAAACACACATTTTGGATGGCAGCTCTGTATTTCGTTATTGATATATAATGTAGAAAGTCTACAATGTATGAATCAAAAAGAATATCGAACAAATGTCAAAATTTTCGATTACATGTTTGCATAATTGTGGCTCTATTTCACCAACTACGCGTCGGATGTTGGTTTTCAAGGCTTCAATGGATTGTGGATTATCTGCATAGACTTGATGTTTCACATAACCCCATAAGAAATAGTCTAACGGCGTTAAATCACGCAATCTAGGCGGCCAATTGACTGCAGAATTACGCAAAATTATTCTATGGGGAAATTTCGTTCGCAATAAATTTATTGATTCCGAAATTTTGCGATATGTAGTTCTCACAAATCCACCATTTTCGTAGTGGATTTTAATTATTTTTATGCGATTTTCGATTCAAATTGAAGACATTATAATAAATTGTAGATCTTATACTTGACATATGTCAAAAAACAGAATGACAAAACTGTCACCACATCCAAAATTGCCCTTATTAAAAAACAAAGTCCCTGTTGAAAAGCCCTTTATATCCGTGAATGCATTTGTACGTACATAGTTTCCAATGAAGCATCAAAAATGAAGAGCGAGTATGTATTCTCTATACTTCTTTTCACTCTCATTTTTTTCACTGCAATTTTATTTTAAAATGACATAAGTGTATGTACATCCAAATTATCAAAAGCCACTTTTGGTTATCCTATACAAACTGCCAACTCTTAAAGGGTTATCATAATCATTTATCTGAAGCTTAAGATACGATTTTAATCGAAACATTGTTACATATGTATATGAAAGATAGCTTTTATAAGACTGTTTGTACAACATTTATGATTGTATCAACGTCCGTAGAATCGATTCGCTGCATAATAATTTTAATAACGAAATACTTTTTATAAGTTTTGACCACTTTAAAGGATTCTAATAAAAAATACGAAATGGTGTATGCACATGTCGAATAATAAACATTATGTGGTGACTAAATCAATTTTTATCAAATGTAAATACCAATTAAGTCATGTAAATTACATACCAAATTTATAACTATAATTTTCGTATTTTTAATTTAATCTATAATTTTATAATTTCTTTGGATTTGGTTAACAAATTCGTAAGTAATTGAAAGCAGAAATAGAAAAAAAAATGTCATTATTATTGGAACAACGAATTTCGGTGCAACATGATAAGAATATATCGCATGAATCTTTCCAAAATTACTATACTCGAGTTCATTAGTTTAGACTGGCCAAGGTCATTCTTACAACAGGCATTAAACCGAACGTACCACCAAATACATCGCCGTACGATGGAACCATGTACCATTGTGATATTAGGTCGTTGCACATGAAATGAGCAATTTTACTGATAAGTATATCTAACGTTACTTTTATGAATGAAAATTATGAACATAGCTCCATTTTTTATTGTAAAATCGCACACGGTGTACTTTATTTGCTCCACGATACTATCTAATACATACAACAATAAAACGAATTAGTTAAACACTACAGTTAATTAAAGTGAACAAGAGTTCTCAAACTCATTCTTTTCTTCAACGTGCATTGAAAGATTAACATTTAAGCCAAATTCATAAATAGACTTTGTAAAACTAAATAAAATTTCCGCTAAAAAATATTAAATATTTCACAATGACAATATTCGGTGGAAGGAGGGCCAGCTAAAAGTGTCTTTGAAAAGTCATCGCGAAATTCAATATAACAATTGTTTAATAAACATAACATCGATGTAACACTTGTATTTCGATGAAAAAAACGTGTATAGAGTAGAATCTCACTTTGCCTAATAAGATTCGTATAATGTTCAATGTAATATTAAGTGCCGGTAATAAAACGACCATTTCATATGCAACAACGTAATACATCACTGCATAGAATTTAAGTAATATTATTTGTAATGTGCCTCCTTCCGTCAAACGTGTTACAGCAAAAAAAATGTGGTGCGTTACCGCTTTGTGCTGGACGATTGATAACAGTCATCAGTTAGAACACGTCCCATCACTTCGAACACGTGTATCATATGTATATGTATAGTACACAGCATGGAGGTCAAA
Organism: Dufourea novaeangliae; assembly: GCF_001272555.1. NCBI lineage: Eukaryota > Metazoa > Arthropoda > Insecta > Hymenoptera > Halictidae > Dufourea > Dufourea novaeangliae. The sequence continues at coordinate 2,823,148 of NW_015373895.1, read as the reverse complement.
GAGCAATTGATTCGCGACATTTAAAATTACATATTCTGTTATATGCATACAGAGTGTTAATAAAAATGTAAGAAACTTTGTCAGGTTGGATTCTACATGTCAAACTGAGGTGATAATCTGGAATGACAAAATTGTGTTTGCGGCTTTGTTTTCTAGTTATTAATTGTTGAAAACACGGGTGAAATACGTCTGACGCGATAGGATATTCTACTTCAGAGGGGCGGTGTTCAATTGTTTCACGAGTTGGTTTCATTCAATTTCATTTATTTGCATTCATTAATTTCACTAGGTCTAAGTAAATAAAACTGTTGAAATTTACGCGAAAGTGAGTGGATGAAGCCAATATACATAGTAGGGTGAATTTTATTTACTCTTGATGAAAATTTCATTCCAGATCCTTTACGCTGTTTTTTTTCCCCCCCCCCCCCCCGCCGCTATCCGGGTCCATTTATATTCTACTACTTTTTCATGTGACAAACGGTTTTCGATAAGAATAAAACAGAAGCCTGGAAAAAGTAGTCCTCGTTGAGTAATAGATTACATCAGTTTATTAATGCGAATGGACACCATTTCGAACACTTACGTTAGTGAAAGGAAGAAGTCTTACGGAAATCTTTGCTGGTATTGAATCTTCAACTTGATATTACGCACAGACCATCTTGAAGAAACAAAGTGAATTTATTAGTTAATTATTAGGTTTACGGCTAATAAACATCAGTACCTTTTTACTCAAAATTTAACGCTCTTCGATATTTTGGCATAAAAAATATAGCATTCCATTTAAAAAAACTAGGTTGACCTTCAAATTGCCGAAACGCCTCCACTTACAAAAAAAATACATACATTACGTAATACATCTCTCCAAACCATACAACTTTTCTATAAAAAGTTTTGTCATACAATTCATACTTTAGAAGTTATTCTGGGTGAACAAGTTGCGTGGACTACCCTGTATGTATTTCGATTTTTCTTTTTCCATATTAAAACTCATTGAAGAATGAATAAAAATAAAAAAGAAAGTACACTCTACTATTATTTGCGTTTGGTTGGCGTAACAGGATTTCCTACAGTCAGGATACCATAATTATTCTAAGCAGTGTAACATTGTAAGTGATATAATTTGAGAATATCTACAAAAGGAGATTATAAACAATGAGAAATTCCATTTGCTTGATCCACAATTCGTCGTTTAATTCCGCCAGAGTCTATCTCGTGTCAAAGTGCCAAGTCAGTTTCTTTATTAAGAACGCGAAATAATTCCTTCTGAAAACATTTACGCAAATCACGGGACGTTCCGCGATCATATGGTTACTTAATCGGTTACCAATCGGAAACTAATTACCCAGCGCGTAGATAAATCATAACTTGGGTTATCGTTCCATAACCACGTCACCATTTTTCCACCTCGTCGAAAACCGTTCCATCGACGATCTATCACCGAGTCAATAACCTTCCCTATATTTACAGAACGTCCTGATTATTCACCGTTCGTTGATTGCAGATTATCTGTACCGACCACGTGGAATGAAAAATTTAATCGGGAGTAACTTTTACTTATCCTTCTTCGTCTGTTGAATAATCGATTAGAAATCTGAACTCGAATGGTTCACATGAAATCCACGACAAACTTAATGCGCATTAATTATCATTATCGTCAATTGAGGGGCTAGTGACAAAAACGACCCTTGTCAGATGTTTCGGTTTTTGTGATAAAAATCAGATTTCAGTAATCAGAAGCAAGACTCGGAACATGGTGGAAGTTACACTATCGAAAATGGTTTATGCTCGGATGTATTCTGAAAATTCAGCGATTTTTCAAAAACCACCTTTGTCGAAACATTTTTCTCACAAGAAAAGGCTTCTTTGATAAATTAAGAAGTCATTTTTGTTATGACCCTCTCAATTGCTTAACAAAAAATATGTTCACTAACACGTTTTTATTAATGGAAGAAGCTTTTTTTTTTAAATTGAAGAACAACAAAAGCATAGGTGATCGAATCAATGAGTGTCCATTTACCTTTCTCAGCGATATACGTATACGATATCCATCGTCATGCGATTTATCACGAGGAAGATAAGGGTTGTCGAGGCTTAAATTCGTGCCCCGTTATCACGTTCAGCGTCTATTGTTTTAAAAATATCGTACACATATCTCTGAGATTATTCAGTGCGTTTAGAATTTCGGATATTTCTCCTTTAACTGTGCAGTTTCAGATGTTCACGAAATCGGAAAGGTTAACTGTAAGTATCTCAAGGTTTCTAATGATACCTATCGTTATTGACAAATATTAAATTTTCTTTCGTCACAAACATAAAATTATGTTAAAATTCTGGATGCCTGGAGATCAATTTTCTAACCAATTCCATTTACTTTACTCTATTTACTGCACTTATGTGGAATTTTCTTCTACCAACGTTATTGTTGTACATACAAGTTACTTCATAATACTCTTCGAACTATTTCATTGAAAACATCTTTCTGATAAAAATTTGGAAAAAGTGCTTTTATTCTACGATTTTCTACAATTTTTCAAACAATGAAACGGTTCGCTGATGAATATAGCGATTTCTTCGTACCACGTCTTGTTTTATTTCCTAATCGTCCTTCCTGTTCGCATATTTTAATAATATTACGAACTGAAGTATAACTTTTACAAATAATGTTTCCCATCTCTCTGTATAATTTTCCATTTATCCAATGAGCAATAATCATATTTGCAATATGTACACTTGTCTCTGCTTTTCCTTACCATAGTAACGAACAACTTGAACTTTATCTTTTATCGTTGATTACGTACGAAATTCGATAGTTACTGAACACTTTACTAAAGTATACAAAATATTAATATACTGATATCATCATCTATTATAATATTGATAATCGATCGCGTTCATTTTACAAAATCCATAGGGTGTACCAATAATTTTGTAATGTGAAAGCATGTAAAGAATTATTAAAATTCGTTGTTTCGTAATTGGAAATTGCAATTTTTGAAACATCTTGTTATAAGTTTGTCACGTCAGAATCTAAACCATGTATTATTGAATAAAATAAATATTAAAATATCCTTTACTGTTTTATTATTTCATATATTTTTGTCACATACTCAACTGTGCCAATAATTTCGTGATTCACTAAATGTATATACCAAAGAGATTAGTGATGATTGCAACGAATTACATTGTTTTAAAATCAGTTCTAAAAAATGCAATCTAACTTATAAAATGATCTAGATACTATATACATTATAGAAATAATTTACCTTAGCTATTTAATAAAGGAACATCCCCGGTGTAAACATTTTTTTTCGTTCAAACTGGCATGAATTTATAGAGAACTAAAAACTATTGACAATGTATTTTTTTCTATTTTGGCTGAAACAGTCTCAAAACGTAATCCAGCCCATCTAGATTCGCCAATCAAAACATACTTTTTACAAAAATTGTTCAATTTATAACGCAGAATTCTATGGGTGCATAAAAGGTACGTTATCTGCGATTTTTCGAAAAAACCTCGTCCCTCTAAGAAATGTTTTATTTTTTAAATTAAAAATTTGTAAGTTTTAAATTGTTTTATGTTTTAATTTTTTAAAGGTATTAGAATATCTGGGAATGTTCCCCTGCGAGTCAATAATCTTTATACCACATTAAGTCTTCTAATATTACGTCAGACCAAATAGAAACGACTTTGTTCTCATTTTTCTACTTCAAATTCGCACTAGGCAATGCATGAAGTAGTAATTATTCCATGGATTGGCTTCAAGTATTCTCAGAATTCTCTGCTCATTGCAAAGAAGGACAACGGAAAAGAAACGGTGTTAATTGATGGATATGGTTAAATATTCATCGATACACCTTGTAAATATCGAAATGCGGGGCCTCGATGTCGGCGAGGGCCGACACGTTGCCAGGAATAAATAAAGTGGCAGTTTATATTTAGCTAACATGGAAATCGGGAAGGTGTCCGGCGTGGTTTGAACGGATCGTTTTATACGCACGAACGGGTGTGGATCGTAAAAATCAATTAAGACGTGGGAAGGCACCAATAAGGTCCACGTCCTCTGACGAAAGTAGCGAGTTGCTACGTTCAAATTTCTCTTGCAAACTGCGATCGTTTCCTTTGGCGTTGAATTAAACAACTTAACGTGTCTGACGCCTGGAGAAGCTTTCGTAGGTCATATTCTCTTAATTTACGTCGAACTTTTCGGTAAATTCATAGGGTACCATGGCAAAACAATTATTAGTTCTTGAGATATTTTCAAAAAATGTCTTTATTGAAAAAGATGCTCAAACGCTTCATGACTACATATGTAGTAAACGTAAATAAACAAAAATAACGACAATTTAAACAAAGTCATGAAAACAATGTAAAAACGTTATCAGAAATGTTTACCATGTAATGGAGAAGCGTTTGAGCATTTTCTTCAATAAAGATATTTTTTGAAAATATCTCGAGAACTAATCATTTTTCTGCTATGATACCCTAATAAGTTTTTACGTAGAATGAATAGAGGAATCGACCTGTGTAACAAACAATATGCAGTTCCATTTAAAAAAATGATACAATTGTTAATTGCACATGCACTGTTACACTTAAAAAAATCTAAGGGCCTATAGATGTAATGCTCTTCGAGCCATTTATCTTTTTCCTTTGACATTTTTTCATAAATCCATTAATAACGGAATTATGACCTGAAACAATTGCGTGGACCACCCTGTATACATACAGAAAAGAAGAATACATACTTTTAATTAATGCTTTCACTGTCACTGACATATAGAAAACTTCACTTAAATACTATAAAATATTATCTTAACTATATTTTAGTTCAATTAACACAATCTTAATATTTTCCTGACGACGAATGTCTTAAAATTTCGATAAGAGCGATCGTGTTAATGCTACATAACTCGATTTAAAATAAGTGTGTAAAATATTTAGTCAAGTCGATATAATAAGTCTTATAATTATTTGTTCTTCTGTATACAATATCAAATACTTTGTTTAAAAATATCAATACTAAGAGAAAATACAGTTCCATCATGGTTGCCTCCTTAATAACATTTTATGTCATCTGTTAACATTATAACATTTACTACAGTATTAATCGGAGCACGGTCGACTTTAACTAAAATTTCAGAACCTTTTCATTTCAGGAAAATTTAGCATGATTTCAGTAACAAATGTTATTCTACGTGTTCGATTTGTTACCGTTTATAGGATCATTTTTTCGGTGGTGCCTTCAATTACATGTACGTTTATTCTATAAATATATCTCACTTATAGTGACGTTGAGTAACTGGAAAGTTAATTAACTCACATTATGATTAGTGGAAATGGAAACAAACATTCAATTTCTTGAAGCAATTTCGCTAATTTAATCCATTTATAGGTACAATAATGATTTTGAGCATACCTCAAACGTATTTCAAAGTTACTAAAAAAAATTACAAAATAATGATCTGCTGTAAATTTTGTAGCACTATTCATAATCCAGCCAATTTAATACATTCAAAGAACACTAGCACTAATTTCGAAGAAGACAAACACGCGTAAAAATTGACGAACAACTCGTGGAATTGATTAGAGGCCGATTTGGGTGGAGTAAGGGAAAATTATTTTTTTAAATTGGCTGTTAAAAAGTACCATGATTCATTTGGACGAATATTTTCGAATGAGATGAAGACATTAATTAAACAGATATTGAAGACTGACGACAACGCTGAATACAATTTACACTTTTTCTACAATATACAGAATTAAGGAGAATTTGTTTATTTCATAATTTCAGTAAATTTTTAAGTATAATTTGTTCCTATTCCACGTTTGGTAGCTTAAGTGTCCGATAATTTATCGATAGAAGTGTATATCAAAATATTCATTTCAACGTATAACTTGATGACTTTTGCAATTGATTTATGCACCAGAGATACATTCTTGTTCCTATGATCGTGTTGCAAAGCTGCAACGATCTTGTCTCGTACGCCTTTAAAAATAGATAGTGGCAGAACTTGTCACCGACTTTCTCTGCTGTCTTAAAACGACTTGCTTGGTATTCATTGGCGTGGCTTGCAATGTCGACGGAACTCATTACACTTCCGCCTGTTTTCTCTGTTTGAAATGCATTCAAATTACAATATTCGAATTTTAAAGCATAGATAGAAAAAGCAGGATGCATATAACAGACGTTTTTAGTCAGTAAAGTAGTCATTTTCAATATTGCTAAATACAAAAAAAGTATTTGTTTTTCATATTGTAGTTGGAAGCATTAGATGAGTATGAACTTTCATACTGAAAATACTGCTCTATTTTTTGAGGATTGTAGTAAAAAGCGCGCCTGAATAAACCTTCTAAATCTATTTCAGTCACCTTATAACTAGACTGCGGATTTTTACGCAAAATAAAAGTTTCTAAAGTAATTTATAAAGGCAGGAACAATCGTAGAAATTTAGTTTCCCTCTTACGTATCTTATTGAGTTCAAAATAAAATAGAAAACTCGTTGAATCCGATGAAAGTTTTGTTTTTATTGTATTTCACAGCCTATAGGCTATAAATGCATAAAATCCGCAGTCTACTTATAACAAAAAAGCTTCAATGTCATACACAAAAATTGCTGTTTTCAGTGTATGTAATTTGCAAATAATTTCAATAATATTATTTCATGATCAGAACTCACATTTAAAGCGACATTCTTTAAAAAAAAAGACGCATATAAACTCCATACAATTTGCATCCCATTCAATCTAACGTTTCGCGTTGCGAAAATGTATCACAAGAAAACGAGACACCCTGCTATACCCTCGATTGCACAGGAATCCCAAGAAAAGGATCTTATCGTGACTGTGTACCAGCAGTGCACAGAAAAAAAAAACACGTTCTTACGGTTAGTATCGTTTCAATAATAAGCTGGGTATTGATTTCCGCACAGTCGCCGAAGACGATTACACGACTTACGTATGTATACATATACAATGTGTCTCACGAACTCTGTCCACTTACATACCTTGGTTATTTCAAACAATACGAAAAAATGTTACTTATCAAAGTTTTAGGGTTTAAGAAACTATAATATCGAGCATAAAAAATTGGACATTGCATTTAAAAAAACAAAGGTGACCTCTAGATCTTCTCTACGCCTTGACTTGCAAGAATATCATTTATACCATATTATGTAGTTTTTTAAACCCTACAACTTCTGTAAGTAATATTTTCTCGTATTATTTGAAATGACCAAGATATTTAAGTGGACAGAGTTTGTGAGACACACTGTATGTACAACTTGTACAAGTCGTCTCACGCGAGACTTTATAACGAGGATTAATTCCTCTCTCTCTACTCACAGTCGGAGACTTAGGACTCCCAGATGCAATCGTCCTTAAAGGAAGAAAGAACGACGATGGGAAAATTTATTCGAACGGCCGATTAGATAAATCTCGCCGCGACCGAGCGACGCGACGGAGTAATCGCGACGGATATCATTAGATTAATGGGAAATGATCTTGAGATCTGCAACATAGACTCCAATGTGCCGTGTTTGGAATAGAAAATTGAAAGAAAATTGCCAAGACGGAAGAGGTAACGATTAACGGCAAAGCCAGGAGACTCTCTGATAGATATGCTCTTCAGAATTTCTACTGACTGTTTGTTATTATTAACCCTTTGCATTCGCAATGTCTTCCGTAAGTTAACGGTATACAGGGTGGTCCACGCAATTGTTTCAGGTCACAATTCCGTTATTAAAGCATTTATGAAAAAATGCCAAAGGAGAAAGCACTACATCTGTAGGCTCTTAAATGTTTTTTAAGTGCAACAGTGCATGTGCAATTAACAATTGCATAATTTCTTTAAATGGAAATGCATATTGTTTGTTGCACGGATCGATTCCTCTGTTCATTCTACGTAAAAAATTATTAGGATACCATGGCAAAGAAATTATCAGTTCTCGAGATATTTTCAAAAAATGTCTTTATTGCAGAAGATGTTCACACGCTTCATGACTATGTAATAAACGTAAATAAAAAAAAAATAACGTAGATAATTTAAACAAAGTTATGAAAACAATAAAAAACGTTATCAGAAATGTTTACAATGTAATGGAGAAGCGTTTGAGCATCTTCTTCAATGTAACTATGTAACTTTTACGAAGTAAAATTAGTAAAATCTGAGTAAAAGTTATTAATATTAATTTTATGGTTGTACTTTCATTTTTTTTAAATGCTCAAAAATATATATTAAATTGAGTATATTTTTACATTTCATAATAGACCTTTATTGTTTTTATTACAATAATTATTATTTAGCCTACTTCAATGTAAATATTTTGAATTTGTTATTAGTCACATGTTTGGCAATCTATTATTTTTGAGAGTTGTATTAGTCCACTTGCGGTTAACAAAAACACTTTTACTTAGAGAATAATTATAATATGATCGCATAGTAAAATCAAACGTGTCTTGAATCTTAGGATCATAAAGCAAGCTTATTAGCGTTTAATACTATTGCAAGGTAAAATGCAAAACAGTAATTGTCTCGGAATGAAGAAAAATAGACTTAAACTATTTTTAAAAAAAACTCATACTATATGTATACGTTAAATAAACATTATCACTATCTTACCAGTTGTATCTCTCATTTTTATTCCTAAATACAGTAAAACTTAAACAGTATAACAACAACATTATTATGGTACCGCTTTAAACCTTACTATATCTTTTGAAATTGTATAATTAAGGAAATGCATACAGAAAATCCTGTAAATCCAAAAAATCATATCCATTTCTTTGTATCTCCCACCATAAACAATTCGAAAACTTTCTTTACAAGCTTATTGATACACAGTGATCAAACTTATACCAATCTTAAGGGTTGACTTCGTGAATATAATGACGAAAGATAAATAATGCGACAATGAAATTGTTGCTAACACTTGATCGCAGTCGAAATATAATTTTGATGACGAACACGTTAGGATTACATTAATGTATTTGGATCATGATGCTGCAAAAATTATGAACACATGTGCTCATAATTCCATATGCAAGCTGCGAGAGATTAAGATCGTGCCAGACATCGAGGAATACCTTACACACAGAAAGAACAATTTATAACTCCTGTCGCCCGGTGAGTGTCACCTTTGTATGCTCCTACAAGATATTTCACCAAATTGTGTACAGAATAGTTCGTCACTCGATTTCTAATATTGTATTATATTATAATATAATCCATAAATCCACGATACTCAACTAGCATTCCACTAATAAACTTTTATCCAGCAATTCATACGTTGTATCTCAAGTTATATCAGTAGGTATTCTGTTATATCAAAATGTTCATACGGTTAAAAATAATAAACACATGTATAAAAATAACATTAAAATATCATATATACACGAATTAATCAATATTTTTCAAATAGGTGATATATTATGTGCATTTTTTTCACAATTCTGATGTTTGCTGGCTTGTTATTTCCAATCGGGATTGTCAATCTTTAGACTCTAACTGTTCTGACTTGCCGTACATGAAACACAGACAATTCATTTTTGTATCTAAGATTAATTAGATACAAATGATTAATTAACCTTCAATTGGAAACGATCTGAATTTAGATAGACTTTATTAGGTCTGCTTACCAGATACCTATTGGAAATCTTACTCTACAGCCTGCAGTGTTATTAGATATACTTTCGTTACTGTACATAGAAATAGGATAGATTTAAATTAACCCTCCAAGTTTATAACTCACCGTGTTCGTAATAAGTCCATAATCTCGAGATGCCTCTCGAGTCCGCTTTCTAAGCATATTAAATTAACTGTGAACTCCAATACTGAAGATACTCATGTATCGCAGCCAGTAATACAGAGGCCTCTCTATAAGCAATATAATAAAGAGTGTTGCTGTAAAGATTCGTGAACAGTAGTAATTATTGTACCACATAAGTTCTAGTAATAAATTATAACGTATGTATGATGTTATAGCGCAATAACGAACTTCGAAGCAACGTTAATTGTTATTAGATTTCAATAGCGTGGTCTCACCAAATTCAGTCTACCTATAGACACATAAATCTTCACAGCAGAATGCTATGCGATCAATCGAGCATTAGAATTAACAAGTTCCCACAACAACACAAACTTTTATATTCTTACTGACTCACAAAGTGTAATCAAAGTACTTTAAACACCTGCTCTTATCTCCCAAACTAATATTTTCATTATAAACATAATAAATTCGTATGATAACTTCATAAACAACAACTGGAATAAACATAAGCTTACTGATGACATCTGTTGAATTTTTATGAACATTGGAAAATTCACAAATGAGAACCGTTCAGAAACCTATGTCCTACTGAAATACCCTATATTAAACAAGTCTTCAAAGTTGAGACGTGCACAACTCCCGAACACGTGGTCATGGGTGGAAAAATTTTATCCTCTGTTTTCCAGATACTTTTGCATTATTTCGTAAATACGTTTTCGTGTTTTAATTTTTTCACTTACATTTACAATTGTTTTCTAAATGTTTCACTATCTAAAATGAGATCATTTATTCTCAGATTATACAGAATGTAGATAAAAATTTGTCGCGGAACTTGTCAGCTACCTGTTGCGAAAGTGCAGCGATACAATGGTGGGCAGGGGGGGGGAGGCACTTCCCCCTGGACAGAAAAAAGTGACTTTTGTCCCATCGTACAAGAAAAAAATTGGATTTTTCTCCCCCCTCCCTTCCCAGAGTTATAAAATTACTGCGTAATATTTAATATTGCAATATAATTTGAAACAAGACTAACCCTCTATTAACAAAACGCATACATTTTCAACGATTTACGACTTTAAAAACAAAATAAAGTGTGTCTGGTTACATACAGCCTTTTTCACTGTGGCAGTCAATGTGTTAATATTTTTGCTGATAACCTGGGTATGCCTATGGGTACAAGTCCATTTATAGTCTTAGCGATACATAAAAACATCGTAGATGGTGGTATCTCACTCGATACAGAGATGCGGGATCTATTTCGATTTTTTCGTCATCGAACAGTATACGCCAGTTCAGGAGTTCTGGCGGGCATTCTTGCTTCGGCATTGATTATATCGAAATACAGTCAGCAAGTTTGCAGAGCATCCAAAGTCTACTACCGATTGGCTATTGTTATATCAAGATTCAACATTCATGTCTTATATACGTTCAGAAGACGGTATAGTTACAGTACCGGACAAATGAGTTTGGACAAGACGTTTTTCTTTGTTTGATGTTTGGCGATTTCGTCGAATACATTTTTTACACTATCTAGTAATTGTATAAATGTTAGGTGTACAAATTAATTCGGCGCCTATACATTGAATCAACTGTACCTCCATTTCAAATTTCAATATTTTTCCGCCACCTCGCGGTTTTCAAGTGTTGTCATTTCCAGAACACCAAATGCCTTCACGAAACAGATGACATGGCATCATAAAACGGCAGTGAACAAGATGAAAAGAATATGTAAAAAAATGCATTCTCTTTGTGTATATCAATTAAAAAATTATTACCAACTCAAAAAATCAAAATCTTTTTTCCGAAAGGGTGTTCATCAGTTATCCGATAACACTGTTCAACAAATTTTAACTTTTTTTAGACCATTAATATTCAACAAGCGCTTCTTTTAAATTTATATGCACTGAATACGAATCCGCAAACCGTGTTTTGCCCCTAACTCTAGTTTTTTAAAAATTTGATTTTGAAAAAGAATGTAAAGTTTCAACTTTAAAGATGTTTTGTGTTTAAACAGTAACAGTTAATCGGATTCTTTCAACGCCAAGTTAGTCGATGAAGCTTCCTGAATAAATTGATATACGTTATTATTGACTTTTTTTTATGTTTTCTGTGGAGAAAATGTCTGCTCTATCGCGTGGTGTTATTAGATTCTCTCATACAATTTTAGTTTTCAAAATAAATTGAAAAATATCCGCAAAACCTGATGCGTTTCGTGCGTCATTTTCACTTGTTGTTCAAACGTACATATTGAAATGTTTTTAATGCAGTAATAACTTACATCATTTTATTCGGGAAAGTACATAGAATAATTTGGTGTCGAAAGACATCAAATAACTATTACTGTTTCAGCATAAAACACCTTCACAGTTGAAAATTTGTTCTTTTTTTAAAATCAAATTTTTGAAAAACTAGAGCTAGGAGCGAAAATCGGTTTATGGATTCGTATGCAGCGCATAAAAATCTACCAGAAATGCTTATGGAACAATAATGGTCCAAGTACGCGTTGAACAGTGTAACTGGTGCAAAGTTGTCGAAACCACTTTTTTTCAGTCAGATTATTGCGAAAATTAAAATTACATTTGATTTTTTGTAGGTAAATAAACATTGAATTTGTAGAAAAAAAGGCACCGACCTAGCATTTGCGTTTACTGGAATATGAATATTTCGGACCAATATGCACAATGATAAACTTAAAAATAAAAAATTATATTCCATATTCGGTACAATTTCCTCCACTTATGTATCTAGTCACTACCCATGACGTCTTTAGTATCAAGATAAAAATAATAATGTGCATACTTTTCTGTGCATTGAGATTGAATTGTTAAACCAAGTGGTAAGGGAATCTCGTGTAAGTAGAAAACAACAAATCCGAAATCACAGGTGTGAAACAAGGTGTTTCTTCTTCGACGCAAGCTATCACGCAATATCGCATAGCCGCGGCTAAGTTCGTCCGGGATTGTATTGCGTTTGCCAAGCCACAGACAATTTTTACAAGGATGTAGGTTAGATAATCGATGCGCTGTCGTGTCGTCGCAACTATTATAATATCGTATACCAAAGGAATTCGATCGCCTAAGCGAATCTCAAATAGAATTCGCCTCGTTCGACCGATCTGAAAACGATCCGAAAACGTTCGGTGACAGTTCGAAACACGTCTTCGTTTCCGTTCGCGGTTCAACGAACGTGTGCAACCGACATTTGAACCGGGGTTTCATCTTTTTGAGTATTAGAGAGAGAGACACACCTTGACCTACTTCATTCGATTAAAAATAACACAAGGTTGCGGACTGGTAGAGAGCTTCGCTTTGTATTTGCACTGCACTACTGCTTCGCGACTTGCGTAAGGAATAAAAATTGGCTCGCGTCTGCTGAACAACTAACGAAATAGAGAATGAACTTCCTTGTTTATAGGACGTTCTCTAGGCAAAATTGTGGAACTACTACTAAAATTGTGGTAATAGTTGTTGCCGCACCCTGTATGAAGATGATTCAGTAACCTTTAATGTATAAAGGGTGTCCTAAAAAGATAGGACAATCCGCAGCGTGGATATTCCTCATGCAAATACAAATCGAAAAGTCCTTTACCGTTTTGTAATCTGAAGTTCCATTTCCGAGATATTAGCAGTTAAACGAACTGGACTCAGTAGTTAAGAGCGGTGGACCACACGTACGTGTAGCACAGTCAAGAAGCAGAGACCAGTAACTTGGGTCGTGCGCTTCTTGACTGTGTCGGCGCGTACGTATGAGTTCGTTTAAATGCTAATATCTCGGAAATGGAGATTCGGATTACAAAACGGTAAAACACTGTTCGATTTATATTTGCATAAGGAATATCCATGTTGCGGATTGTCACATTTTTTTAAGGACGCCCTGTATATTTTTTAAGTATCTTAAAACAGCCGGAATTCGGTCCCACTTAACTTCGTTTGGATACCTATCGTTTCAGTATCACGTTCCACATATCGACCTTCTCGTTCGAGGAACGAATCATAATTAACGCGTTAATGACTGAAAAGTAGATATCATCTGTCGGCCGTAACCAATCAAAAAGTATACTTATTGTGAATCGTGTCGCGATAACCTCGCAAATGCCATTCTTTATAAACTCGATCGCGGAACAAACAAAAGGGAATCACATTGGCACATCGACTTCTTTGGAAACGTTTGACAGATCGTGTATATACTAGCCTGTACAAAAATACGAAGAAAGAGGAAAGTTGTTCCCGTCTTACAATGTCACAATTATCACATAAAACCTTTCGAACAATTCGATTATATTCTCACCGAATGTTCCGCTTATCAGAACATGATAAACGGAATGTAAGATTAAGACATTTAAGATGCATTTTATTAACATTTCACAATCGTTTTCAACTTCTGAATTATAGTCAAACACAAAATATAAGAGGTTTATGGGAGGTGTTGATTGGAACAATTCTACGATTCAACGTTTTCCAAACCGTCAGGCTGCCGATAAAATTTTAAGAATCCATTTCAAGATTTTACGTAAGATACGGTATTCGTACGCGAATGGATGAAGCATGTGACTGAAATCAGAAAGACAAAGTTTATTTTAGAAAAAGGAAATTCCTCGGAACAATTCGAAATACAGGGACCTCGCGATTATTGTCCCGAACTTAGGTCCGCGCCGGGACAATAATCGTGGACTACGCGAAACGCTTCTGACTCTCGTGAATACGTTTTTTGTCCGAAGCTCGAGCCTCAGCAACTCGCCTTTGTAGTATTCCGAACATAGAAAAGAACAAGCGATTGAAAAACAGAGAGAAAGCTTCTGTTTCCACTGGACTTGACTGTGTGGCCCGCCTGCGACGCTCTCGCCGACCAATGGTTATATTATTGCCGACCACACAGTCCGATTCTGTGTGTATCGTTTCGGCCAATAATAAAAATACGTATGACTGGAGGTGATCCAGCTACATTTCATTCGCCGGCAGCTCTCTGGGCAGTCGCTGACGATTAAACGCTTCGACTAATCGTCGTACATTCCCCCGCTCCGTCCATCGGGTCCGTCGAGCGCATACATTGTAGCTCGGCGTGCCGAGACGGCTTCCCATTCACGAGCTGAAAAAGATTACATTCCCCGGTATCGGTGAGACAACGCTAATGCAACAATGAAACTTTTTTATTTTTGATTCGTTGTTAATGAAACTTTTACTAGTATATTGGTGAGATTTTTCTGATTAAAATGATACCAAATACGACATAATTTGGATCATATTTACACATGTAGAAAGTGTTAACGGTTGATATTCGTTCATTATCGCTTCTTATAAATCATAAGTAAATATGTTCCCAATTGTGTCGTGTTTGGTATCATTTTAATCAAAAAAATCTCACCAATATGTTAATAAAAGTGTCATTAATAAATGAGCAAAAATAAAAAAATTTTATTGTTGCATTAGTATTACTTACCGACACCCGGAAATGTAACCTTTTTGTGGGCTCTGAACGTTCAGTCGTCTGCTCGTGAATTGGAAGCCGCCTCGGCGCGACGGGGCAACCAAGTATACGCTTGCCGGATTCCACACCCCCCCCCCTCCTGCCCCCAGTGGTGGGATGACGCCTGGACAATAATCGTGGATCAACAATCAATCAGTAATCGCGAGGTCCCTGTATTCGGTTATTTCAACGGTTCCATTGCAGAATGTAACGCTATATATTTATGGTTACATAATTTTACTGATACAATAAATGTGTTGCATGGACCAAATGTTACTTGATGTATACTTACTATGATACAATACGTCTCATAACTATAAATCCATCTTGAAATTTTCGAAGTTGCGTATCGAAAAGCAATATTTCACACGAGAGATACTATACATTCGTGCAAATAAAAATTTCGTTATAGTTTCACAGCTTTTCGATCAGAGCAATAAGACCAGAAGCTGTAGATAGTTTTATAATTTTTAAATGTGGCCTGCTTCGCAATTAAACGGTTAATAACGTATAAAAGAATTAAATTACGATTTCTAGTCCTGGAAAAGCAATAGACGTTGAAACGATTGTATTCAAAATAATCATATCTTGTTAATAACATCGCGTAACAATATGCGAAAAATAATATCATAAAGCCAAATTAGTTTTTAAATTAAAAGGAACATAATTGTACGCACAAATTCCAAAACGATGTCACTTCGGTGAGACGGTGCATAAATATAGCTTGAGGAGTAGAATATCCCGACATTAAAATGATCCGTGAGTTTATAGCTCCTAAATTTTAATCAATTCCTCCGCATATATTTACATTTCAAATCCTGAACTGATAAATATTATTAGTGTCTCCTTAAATGGGGAAGACGGGTAGTTCCTACATATTTTCAAGTGAAATTTACGATCCATACATTTACTGGCCATTTAAGAATTGGAATTATATACATATATGGTATCACAGACGAGATATAAGAATAGACCTAACATGCAATGTAATTTTCTGCACCATGCTTCGGGGGCGTGAGGAGCCCCCGTATTATTTCAGGATTCCATTCTTTGCTAGTGAAACCGGGGCTATAAGGTATGTATGTATCACTATATGCAGTCACGGATGTGTGTGTGCTGTGCGTCGTCACAGTGTCGAACGTAGTTCCTGCTATCGCAAACTTTTAGTAGAGGTGCGCTCGACCAGCGTGATTTTCGTGGAACACTAATTGTAAGTCCCATAAGATGTTTGGTCTATTTTTATATCTCGTCTGTGATGGTACCTATACAGGGTGAACCACGAATCATGATCAGTAGAGATTACTCGGTTATTAGCAGTCTGTTATCAGCAAACTATTAATTATAAGTCTTGAAACGTTACATACGCTATGAATATCGGACGTCTTAGTTCTTATACGAGTAAAACTATATCAGATGGCTTTTAATACCGTTGATACTCTATGTGTAAAGCGGCTAATAATTGAGATTGTGTTAAGTAGTACTTACTTTATCTGTGTTGACTTTGTCGAATGATACGTGATAATATTTAGGTTGTAGTTATAATTCTATCTATACGAGATCGTATCTCATAATTCTTAATGAAGATTACGTCTACACGGTTTGAAAGAACCTATAAAGCAAATACTAATCTGGGAATAAATAATATACGAGGGGTCTCTCCAAAGTTCTGGGAATTGTTTTATAAATTAATTACACTGTTCAACAAATTTGTACTTATTTTCGCTTTTGTAACCTCTAACACGCGTTTCTGATAGATCTTCATAAGCTGAATACGAATCTGCAAACTGTTTATTTCCAACATGTCCAGTTTTAGAAAAAATCAATTTTAAAAAAATTGCAAATTTTCAACTTTGGAACCGTCTTGTGCTTTTACAGTAATAGTTATGCAATTTCCTTTGACATGAAACAATTCTCTGGACTCTTCCAAACAAAATGATATAAATTATTATTATGTTATAAACATCTAAATATGATTATACAATAGTTAAAGTGAAAAGTACACCGAAAACGCACCATTTTTTGCTGATATTCTTTAATTTATTTAAAAAATTATAGGTCTAGTAGAAAATCTAACCATAGAACGCGATAGAGCAGACCTTTCTGCTCAGGAAAGTGTCAAGGAAAGTTACAAAATCTGTTTTGTTTTAAATAGGGAAGCGAAATAGTTCAGCAAAAAACGCGGCGCTGACAATGGAGGAAAAAACAGATTTGGTAAACCTGTTAGGCTTGTTTATACCTGAAAATTTTGATCTTCATCCCAATATCATTCAGCCAGATTGCAGTTCCCAAATCTTTAGAAACACCCCTCGTGTGTTCTTACTCATAAATACAGAGTAAAAGTTATTCATTTTGCACGTAGAGGATAAACCTTTGTATGTATTTTGAATGGATATATAATATGATTCACGTGAGCAAAACAATCGTCAACAGCAAATAACTATTTTTCAATTGTCTTTATCTACCCACTCGTTGGGTTATTTAGTTCAATGCATGCCAAGGCTGCAGAACTGATAATACCGTTTAATGTTAACATGTCGAAACAGACGTAATGACACTCATATATTTCTCCAGCAGAAGTGTCAAAGTGATAAAACGATATTTCTTTTAAATTTCAATTTTCTTGATAACCATCACAAAGTCCAAGAGAGAATGCACAATTAAATGTATAAGTTCCTATTAATTATATCATCATTCGATTACACTGATATCTTCTATTCTCCATATTCAACCAAACATGTTTCTACGTGTATATCAGACAATCCAAAATGCTTATATAAGATTTTCACATAAACAATTTGGCAAACCAAGTATGAGACTGGGTACTTCATCTGTGTTCTTTAATTTATGATATGTAGGGTGGTGCACCCAACTTGTTCACCACTGTGTTTACCAACTATTAAGAAACCATATTAAACAATAAAGTAGGTATTTACTTTGCTCATCTCCATTATGCTTGTAATAGGCATTAATGTCTCACATACACAAAATTCTAACCAAAATTTTTCGCTCAGTATTTCCTTTAATGCTTCCTGGTTACGACAGGTGCGGCGACAGCCGAGCAGATACTAACTTATTGTCTTAGGCACACAAGTGGGGTTATAAAAAGATGCGATATATATAACTATCCGTCTCCAATCGGGAGATATTAAAAGTCTAGTGTCTCTCCTCAATTTACCCTACAATATTTAACTAAATCGAACAATCAATAAGTAAATTACGCAAATAAACCATACGTATACATATATAAATAAACCTGCATTGTCCTTTTACATTTGACGATTACTAAATATCCCTACTTCAAGCCAAAATGAATGCAAAATAAACTTTACGATTTTACGATAAAATTTTCCGACGTGTAACACGCGAATAGATTAGAATAGGAAGGGTTAGAGGAATCAATTTCATAAAGTTTCAGTACACCAATTAAATAGACAATTACTCACGAGAAACACAATGGCGATCCAAGCGTAAGAGAGTTGGATGGGATCAAAGTAGATCAAACACGAGAGAACGGTAAAGGGGATGGTGCAGCAACAGGTATGCACCGAGTGGAGTAGCGACATTAAATAACCGGGAAAAGATGGTTCAGGGCAGCCAAGCCTTTCGAGGGTAATTTATTTAAACGACGGCCTATCTGCACGTCTATCGGGTTGCTAGCTCTCCCAGTGGTCCGCTGATAAATCTCTCTTTCTCTGCACACTTGCGGTGTGTCGGTACTCTTTTCTGTCCCGACGAGGAAAAGGAGAAGAAGGCCGGGCCCTAGAGGGTTCGCTAGGAAGAAGGCTTGTTAGTAACTTTAGCAAAGTCCTGGGCGCAACGGTCGCCGTTTTGTTTCCCCGTTTCGTGGTTGGGCCAGCGATAAGGAGCATTCGCGCAATGACCCAGGACTATAAGAGGACCTCAACGTGCACGTTCTCGGTTGGATCGCTGAACCACGAAGAAATCCGGGTGCCATACGTCTTCCCGCAGATTAGATCGCCATCCCCGCCGCCCCCATGACTCGATGCAACACTACGCGGGATTTTCGATAATAAAACGACAGGATTGCGATCATTAATCTCGGAAACGAACCGGTTACATATATCCCGTGCGTACATAATATTTTCCTCGTCGATCTTAAGGTGGTTCGTACCTGACTCTTTAATCAATAAAGCATCATATTAATAATTGGTATTAAAAACCCGCTAATACATTTTAATAATGTATAAAAAGTGCATCTGTGAAATTCAACGACATTTCTATTGACCATTCATCATTATATTGTAGATAAAAAATATATTTTCTTTAGTCCTATGACTCCACGATGCTCGTTTCTGGTACGTTGTTTTTGCACGCATATCTATATACGTGGTGCGTGTTCAGTTTTCCCGCGTAGTCAATATTCAATATTCTTATATGTAAAGATTATTATATTCTCGTGCATTATAATTTAGAAACTTAGAATTCACTAAAACACAAATAAGTTCTCCACATAGTCCCAATAACCATCCAATAACCTAAAGAATGAATAAGCAAAAATAAACAATAAATAATGGTATTAATATGTACTAATATTATTTTACATTTATTCTTCTTAAATAAATATCATAAATTTTTCTACACTATACGAGACACCAGCACCACTTCGTTCAAAGGAAAGTGCTCACGATGTTCCCGTGCTATTTAAACCAGAATAGCACCAATAAAGTCAGCAATTTAAAGGTTTGTATCTGCCAAGAGCGCGTAATAAGCATATAGTTTTAAGTTTGTTGCAACTGTATCTTCGCTGACTATTAAAGTTCACGAACTTCGACCGATACCGTGAGAAAGTTACCGTGAACGTCGTTTAATAAACGTAAATTATGTATAGTTTATCCACCTTGTCCCAACAGAAGATAAACATGTTTTCAAATATTAGTTCCACAGACCAAATTTATTTGAATTTCTACCGTTAAAGATAGCAGTCAATCTTTTCTAGGGCAGACAAATGTAAATACAAATTGATTTGGATGATGTAACGTTTTTCTGAAAAATTTCTAACAATAAGCTCTAAATATTGAACTGCAGTATAACATCTATTATTTTAACACAGTTTGTACCAACACAGGGTAACCGAATAGCTGCGCGTTAAACAAATTTTATTCAACAAAATTACGTAATATTTAAAACATTTAAAAAATTTAATAACATCTAAGGTGACGAGAGTGCAGAGAGAAATGAAACGTGACAGAGTGTGGATGGATGGTGTGAGGGTGACTTATATATTGTTTAATTATTAATTACTATACTAAAATAGATATATACGAGTATAAAACTAAAGCCCTGGAGTTTTAAAATTAGTACCCAAAACACAACATTAATTATGCATAACCAAAGATACACAAGGAAAAGTATTGCATAGAATCGGATGTCCTTCCCATTCGCATTCTATGTCTTTCATACGACTTCCCGTTCTCTCGATTACCTCACACGCATCGATCGATCGCCCAAAAACAAAACGCACTGGCATTGCTCGCAGCGCGAGCAATAAACGCAGAACGAGACACATTGAACTGCGCACTCTTGAAACAGAAAGAGGGAATTTAGTGTCACCTTTCATCGGTGACTCGACGGCGCACCGAGTATATACGATCCATCGATAGTAAATACGATCTAAATTATATCGTGTTTGGTATCGTTTTAATCAGAAAAATCTTACCCATATACTAGTAAAAGTTTCATTAAGAAAGAAGCAAAAATAAAGAAGTTTAATCATTACATTAGTGTTGTTTCTACTAATAAAACACGAGACGTCGTTTTAATATATTTGTTTAATATATTTTAATATAATATGTTTTAATATCTTATGTTTTTTTTTGTTTTGTTTTGATATGTTAAACCGATGGAAGGAGTTAAAATGATATTTTACATATCTAGTTTAATTAAACCTGTTCGAAGTGCATATGCAGATTTGTATTATAATTTATTTTACCCAAAGCAACTGTATTATTACATAATATTATATTACAAGAACTAAGGTACATGTTAAATTCTCACATTTACTGCAATAGGTGTAGCATTGAAGCTTAATGAATTCTAATGTATAACATACACAGAGAACACCAAAACTTAATCACTTTAATTACTGCACCACTTTAAGTAATCAAGGTTACCCTCAGTTTTTCAAGCAGTGTGTAGTAACTTTTATCACGTATTTTTTATGAAAATACGAATCGCAGCACATTTTATTTTTGTCATTAAACCTGAAGAATTAAATGTATTGGTTCTCATCTTCTAAAACTAACATGGTAATGGCTACGAAATATTTAAATGTTCATATACATCGTATGAGAAGTCAGTTTATTTTTAACACAAAAAAACGCTGCGTTTGTGTATGACGTTTTATACAGGATGGTTCGGACATGGTGGTAGAATCCGAGAGGATGTGATTCTGCAGGCAAAAATGAGTCGAAAATATAGAATAATATTTTTTCATACGATGCTTCTATCCCAAGATAGACAAATTTCAAAATTTATCTAACGCGTGTGTATTTAGTGACAATAAGTAGAAACAGAATGCAACGAGCAGACGCGTTAACCAAGTCCTATGCGGATGCACGCATAAGCAGTAGTTTTTCAAATTCAATTTTCTCGAAAACGAAGCATCCTACGAAACAATGATATTCTAGATTTTTGACTCATTTTTGCATGTAGAATCACATCCTTTGGGGTTGTACCATCATTTCGGGAATACTCTGTATTTCTTTTAAAAATACTCTTTTCCAGTGACCTTCAGTTTACACAACTAATACCTTACGGTACTTGAAGAACTCGGTCTATATTAAAAACTTAGAAAAACTCGGTCAACAAGGTAATTACCAATAATTCACTACAATTAACTTGAAGGCCACATCGAACCAGAGTATTAAGAAAAACAATTGAAATTAATCTTGTAGTTCCGGTCGTTTATAACCAACAATTATAGAATTAAAAATGAATATATTGTGGCTAGGAAAAATATTATTCTGTAAATTAATTATACGTATACTATTCGTGTATAATTAATTAAAGATGTAGTCACTTGCAAAAATATACATATAGACAAGCTACAAAGATAAAGAACAATTGCTTTTAGAAAAAAATCTAACCATTTTATGTTACTAAAAATATATTTTAATTGTAGTTCGTTCATTATATTAGAACACACATTGTTCAGTATTATTGGATCATTGCTGAAAATAAATTTATTTGTATCCCTATAATTTAAATATACCATTTTCATACTTCAAGTTTTAGACACTTCTAACATTTACATTAGAATGAAAAATAGTACAGGAAAGGGAAATTATACAGTACTCAAGGAACGCTGTTCTTTAATATATTCTAAGAAATTAGAGAAATTTATTAACAACAATTACATCCAACGTAAAAAAACAGTCTCTTACTTTAACAACGTTGCGTCGTTTAAAATTTTCAACGATATTTTTTGTTATTAATTTCAACTGTTTTGGAAATCTATTTTATTTATTCGTTCTATGAAACAACGCAATTCGCCCGACTCAGGTTCGCTTCGTTACGTCACAAAGAAACGGATACCCTCGCACATGACCGAAAACAGAGTTAAAAAGGCAATACGACCGAAGCATAAAAAAGACACGATTACCCAGGAAATTTGTATTCACAGGAATGCAAGGACGATGTAGCCGTAACGTCGTCGTCGATTTTTAGAGGAGCTATCGAGGCTGAGATGCTCGGTGGGAATGACATTTGCATTTTCTTGTCAGTCCTTTGTTTTCGCAGGAATCCCGTGAGATTATAAATATCCGATTGTACGAGCCGAGAATAAACAAACTTATCGCCTCGTTTCTTTCCTGCTTAATTACACCAAACGGACGAAGTCGTGTGTATAAATAGTTAACAGTTTGCTCGTTAATGTTATTGTAATTGTAACCTGAAATAGCAACAGAAAAACATTTGACCTTCGCCTCGTCGATTTAGGGTCACGTCGAGCCGATTATGGACTATCAACAAGTTCTTCAAACGTTTAACTGTGCAGCGTAGTTGGGGGAAAAGGGGACCTGTGTACAAAACCTGAAGATTGAGTAGAAAATGTACAACGACTATTTATTCATATGAGATGTATTATGGACAATATATTTCATTACCTTACAATGTAAATTTAATGCAATATGTAATATAAATTCAATTTTCTCAACGACGAAGCTCTTTACGAACAAATGTTATTGTACATTTTCTATTTATACCTACTCGTAGAATCGTTTCCCCGTCGGGAGTAGAATATATTTTGATATCAAATGTGTGAAAGTTTGGTACAGAGAGACGCAATTATTTTATGAATCAGCATGAGTGTAGCCAGGTTATCAGTCAGGAGGGGGAAAAATATTAACACATTGACTGCCACAGTGAAATAAGTTGTACGTATCCAGACACAGGTTATTTTGTTTTTAAAGTCATAAATCGTTGAAAATGTTTTATTAATAGAGGCTTTTGGTCGTGTTTCAAATTATACTGCAATATTAAATATTACGCAAACATTTTGTAACTCTGGGTAGGGGGGGGGGGGCAAAGCCCAATTTTTTTCTTGTAACGAAAAGTCACAAGAACTAAAAGAATTCAGGAAAAATAATCTCTAAAAATAGATACATACATACTTATGTACATACGTACCCACAGACTACAAACAATAAAATGTTTACCATCAAGCTTTTCAATGTTAATTACTTTAATTTAAAAACTATTCTTTTTATTTTCCAGGAAATGAGTTCTCTATGGAAGTAACGGTAAAATGTTTTTCCTGATTTAATATTGAACACTTAACAAAGGAAGCAACTATTATTAATAGAAGGCTGCACGCTGTCGTTTCGAGGCGAGAAATGAAATTATCGGAGTTATCGGCACTCCTCGCATCCGTTCGGCAATAAATCTACGAACTATCGCCAACAAAGTACTGCACTTGAAGAAAAGAAGAATTCATTCATTCATTGTCAGCAGGAGGAATACCATGACTAACTTTCATATGGAAAATTCTATGAATACGTAATCGTCTCGGAGCGAATTGATAGAATCTTCTGGAATGAAACTTGTTTCATCGGGTAGGTTACACGTGAGTTCGCCGAAAATTTTAATTGAATGTTCGAATGATCTAACGTAGATATTGCATCGCTTATGTAATTCAAAGAAAAAAATTGTGAGTACAGTGAACTCGACAAGAAAAAGAAAATTACATTAAGTGTGCATGAAAGAAGAAATTTCTTTACGTTACATTCGAAATTATAAGCTGCCCCCTTATATGTTTATATGACACGATGATAAATTTTCCAATTTAAATTTCCAATGTAACTTAAACTTTTTATGCCATTATTATTTATGTACTAGTCTTTTCAAGTTAACATTGACCACATTTTATATGCAATGTTTTCAAATTGAACACCAACTGATTTCCATTTTTATCGAACAATTTAAACGTAAAACTATAAAATTAGTTGCAAGAATAATTTCTGCTGACCAATCTTGTTTCGCTTCAATCATGCTGATACGACAAACGGGAACTATACGTTCTTCTGATTGCTCTAATTTTTAATACCACGATAAAATGTAAAAATAAAGAACTATTCGCTTGCAAATTTTTCGGATCGCAATAAAATATTTCTTAAAGTCAAAATCGTTTCGAATCGTCAACATCGCTCATATTTCCCCTTCTTGTCAAAATGATAAAACAAACCGACTGTACGTGACTAATATCAAAAATTTTATTAGTTCAACGAAAATAAGGTAGACATTGGATAATATTTTTATAATTCAGGAAGTGATACTTCCCTCTACTTTTTTCATTCCATATTTTGAAATATTCAAATTATTTTTGCAACTTGAATATGTGAAATACAAAATTCTTTTTTCATTTATAATTTAGTAAAATACTCAATAGACGGAATAATTTTCTTCTCATGTCTCATTTTGTTTAAACAATCTATGAATGCACGAGCCTACGTAATCATGCGTGGTCTATTCTTACACATCAATAACCATCCCCATTAAAGTGATCTCAAAAATAGAATAATACGAACCAAATAGATCATTATTTTCTGTAAAAATGCGAAGCACGTGATTGCGAAAAACTATCTGTTTAATGTGTAAAGTGTTCCCTCCCTGAGGTCGCATTGCGATTATAAAGAGCAAGGGCCACGATTGTGCGATCGTTTTATTTACTGGCGACTCGATTCTGCACTTTTTTCTTTTCTCTTACTCATCCGTCTCTCTCTCTCTCCCTCTCTCTATCTCTCTATCTAACCCCCCCCCCCCAGCCTCTTTCAATTTTGTTATACAGGGTCTCTCAACTAACTTGATTACGTCGAATAATGACTTAACGGTACACTTTATGAATATTTTAAGGCCTGAAACTCAAATGACATCAAGGGGGCACATTTTATAAGGTACGTGCTTTTTTTATGGATGGAGGCATTTCAAAGATTTCAAGGTCACCTCGATTTTTTTTAACGGAATGACCTATTTTTTGTACCACATATCCATAGAGTATCAAATTCTGAGTAAAAATGTGTTGACCTTCATACGTCCTGAACCTAATAGTTAACGAGATATTTACAAAATAATCACTGTATTGAAGTTGATTGGGGCATCAGTTCGAGCACCTGTAGCTTCCAGATAGTAAGAGTACGTGTTAAAAATTGTTTTGTAAATATCTCGTTAACTATTAGGTTTAGGACATATGAAGGTCAACACATATTTCCTCATAATTTGATACTCTATCGATGTATGGTACACAAAATAGGTCATTTCGTTAAAAAAGATCAAGGTGACCTTGAAATCTCTGAAATGCTACCAACCACAAAAAAAGAACGTACCTTATAAGATGTGTCCCTTAATGCCACTTAAGTTCCACGCCTCAAAATCATCGTAAAATTAGCTGAGACACCCTGTATGCACAACCGAAACAAAGTCTGCCCACTATTACCTAGCCCCATAATCTGCAGGACACAATGTTGCAATCATAAAAGAAATCACTGGGATGCGATTATAAAAACGGAATACAGTAAATGTTTAGTACTGAATTAGCATTCATTTATTTCGCCTCATATCGGAAATGATGAATTTATATTGCTGACAATAAATGAACTGGACAATATGCATGACAAATAATGGATAAATGCACATTCATGAATACGTCGCACAGTGTTTTAAAACAGTTGCCTGACCGCGAAAGACTTATAATTTTGATCATTTACTATTATTTAATTCTCGGTTTCTTTAACTCCCCAAATCCCTAAGAAGCCGTAATTAGAATGTCGTTTACCTATGAAAACTGTTTAACTGAGGTAGTATGTACACAGATATCGCTTTTAGGAATACCATTTGGCAGTTAATATTCTTTCTACTTGTAAACAGCGATATTCACAGTGAATTACATATACCATGGATTTTGTACGAGGTACATACTTTAGTTTTGCAATAGAAAGAATAAAAGAGTCTGATGACATTCAAGAGTACTTGTACTCAAAAATAACCAACGTTTGACTGCATACATTTCAGTTTTTGGGGATTTTTCCTCTATATATACATACAATACGTAATCAAATGCATCTTTTTAGTATTTATTGAACTGCTTATAAATGATATAAAAAATTGAAGGATGAATTTTATTACATTTGAAGTTTTTCTTAAAGGAAAGTGGCATCTTACGTAAATGTATCTTCATGGTGCTGGTGATTTCTCAGCTTAGACTCATCACAAACAAAAAATTCAAGAAGATTCTTAATTAGTATGAGTGCCGTTATCGCAGGTAGCACAGGTCATGTTTATATCTTTAATTTATCATACTGTTTACATAACAAAATCACCGAAAAAAATTATTTCCTTTAACTTTTTTATTGGACCCGCGCCGTTTTGTTATTTTTTAAAATAAATTATTTACTGTACTTCCTGCGATAGCAACACTCATACTAATTAAGAATCATCTTGATTTTTTTGTTTCAGATAAGTCTGAACTGAAAACTCACGTACACTATGGAAATACTTTATTTTTCAGATGAATTTCATACATGTAATTTTTATACATTATTAAAACGTATTAGCGGGTGTTTAACACTAGAACTACCAAGCAAATCAAAATTACTTGTCAATAGACTCTTACAACGACGATGAAAATGTTATGACAATACATTTTCTCAGATCTTTTGCACCGTTCATTACGATGTGGAAGTGAAGAAATTAGTAAATTTCTCAATTTCTAAATTTTCAAAAGTTTTTCACGTTTATCCACCGATCGAAGCAAATATGCGTTTATCGTCGGTAGTTCTAATGTTAATACCAATTATTAATATGATGCTTTATGCTGCGAACATGCATACATGTACATATACCGTCGTTCGAATGCAATCGATTGCAATCGGTGGTGATGGAGTAGAGTCCACCGGTTCAGACCATTTTTCGGTGTCAAGGTGTTCCAGAAGACGCCACACTATCGGCGTGGCCTTCGTTTTTAGCGAAACATTAATTCATTCATAGCAGGCTCTGCAAGGGGAATAACCTGAGCAGTGATTGCTACCATAAAAAAAGAGGTCCTCGTTGATCGATTACTGCAAGCAACGTTATAAAGACTCCCGCGTGGTGTGGTTCTTTTAAAGGGAATAATAATAAATCTTTAGACAATAACCTTGCTTCGAACCATATTTAACTTGAATTAATTACCTTGCTTTCTGGTTTCCATTGACTACAGTTATTTTATGAATTAAGTACACAATTCTTGGTGCATTTCATTTAGTCGATAAGCATTCACTTTAGAATAAGATTATAAAGAATCTAACTTGTGTATGAGAATATAAATGCGAATAGTTCGGTAGCCTACAGATTAATTTACTCCATTACGAGTACTTATAGACGAGTATTTTATCTAGAAATCCTAAAAATCAATTTTTCAAGTATCGTATTTTACAGAAGCTTAAGGGGTCTTATGTGGTCAGAAATTTTGAAAAATTCGACAGCATCAGATTGACTTTTTGGAGGCGGCCAATACAGTAGAAGATTTACTATATAGACCTGAAATAAATTACTCTGTGTAAACTAAAAAAATTATTTTGCGTGTCAATTGAATTCGGAATTTTAAACGCGTTTTTATCGACACGACGTTTTCAAAATCGGTAACCACGATTAATAAAAAATCACCGAATGGATCTGTTCCAAATTTTAAGTGCTTCTTTCGGATATAAAAATCTAATCTCTAATAGAAGGATTTGATTTTTCAATGCTTAGTTTTTATTTTATGAACGAAAAATGAACGGTTTTTTTAAAGACTGGACAAACTAATATATTAACTAAATTTTTCCGAAATTTTGATGTCAGATGATCCAGTTTCATGCAGGAATGGTCACCGCGAACTATCTTTTTAAAAAGGCCTTACAGGAAATCCTACATAATTTTTAAATAAATCAATATCTTTTATTTAATACAAAAAGTTAAGTTGAAATTTGAGTCTAGATTAAATACAAAAACTTTCGTGAATATATGTTTTTCCCTGAAAAGTTTAAAAAAAATTAACTTTTTTTCCCT
>NW_015373895.1:2643626-2794353 GCF_001272555.1 Dufourea novaeangliae | reverse complement strand
AAAGACCCCTTAAAGTTTGTATAATAAATTCGCTAAAAACTCTAGCGAAATGAAAAAATTGTCTGTATTACAGAAGTTTAAAGGACACCACTACATAGGCTAGAATGCTGACAACAAACCATCTAGAACTCTGTTGAACGTAAATGCATACTACCTAAATATAAAAAATGCATATGTCCGTAAAACTTTCACCGTAAAGCCTCAATAGAACTAAAACCCTCTCTAATAAATGAAGACATTGCAAATACGGAAACCAACTTTTGTTACAGTTCCCGTTTTTTAACCGAGTATCGGTACTATTATAGTAAAATATAGTAAAATATACTAAATATAATATACTATATATAAAATATAGTACTTCGACAAATATTTTATAATAAATATTAATTTCCAGCTTCAGATAAAGATCAATATGTGAGTAGCATGACTGTCAAAATATTAAGGAAATAAAAGGGAACAGGAGGGAGGGGGGGGATAAAAGGAATGGAGATTAATTAGTATCTGCAACATAATTGCCTGAAAAACTTTCAACGCGTCTTTCGCAAAACATTAGTAAACAAAATCTGTCACCTGAAATATAGTACGTTTTAATTATCCCCCGATGTATGTAAGCTATTTATAAGAATTTAAGTTAATTAAAATATGCATAGGACATTGAGCGTACTTTGCGCATCGTGTCGCAAAGTGAACGCTAAATGTCACGCGCGATACGATACAGACTAAACTAAATATAATTATGGTCGTTACTAGATACGTGTTTTAATTTCAGAACAAATAACACTTATCTACGGCTTTTTCGATAGAACGAGATAAACCGACAAACGCCAATGGAAATCAGTCGGGCCAAACGTGGCGCTGAATGATAATGTTTATAAATTGAATTGTAACTAGACTGCGGATGTTTATGCATTTTTAACACGTAGGAAGGCACCTAGTACAGAATTTAAAATTTTACCCCATTTTAATTCTTAGACATTAGTACCCGAAATTGTGAATTTGCATAAACTTCCACGGTCCAATTATAATAAATCGAGAGTCCAACGAGCAATTTTAATGTAGAAGATAATTTATTCAAGTTTTGCCGAAACGAGAAAAATTCGTAAACCTTTCCTCAGCTATCAGGCAGATAAAATAAAAATGATACGTCGTCTCTGAATAAAAATAATTATGATTTCCAATCAAAAATGTATGTTACACAAAAGAATAAATATATTTCGAAAGTGTAGTCAGTATTAAGTAATAACAATTGTTTTTTTTCCAACACCTACAATGCTAAAATTTTGAACAGAACAATTCATTTGTACATTTTAAAAACTTTTAAATAGAAGTTCTGAAACAGTAGAATATTTTTATATTTATCCGAGAAGTAAATAACATTTATTACAGATGCCAATTGTTTAATAATAGCGCTTAAGTTGAAAAGGAATACATTATAGAGAGCAATTATCTGTACAATTTCTTAACTTTGGGGTAATATACGATTTAACTTTTGTACGCCTTGCATGAGCTATGTTAATTGGTTACGAGTTTTCGACGAAGAAAAATATGATAAGTTACCATTTATGATATTACTTATGTATGAAAGAAAAAGAAAATCATTTATTCACCAATGAGTGCCCATTCAACTGTCCCGTCGGTGTTTTCGACTCGTACGTCGTCGTGGCCTCTTCCGTATGTGTCATGATCATTTCTCTTCCCTAAATCGAACGGAACCGGAATGAAACTATCTGCGACAAAAATAATTGGTGCACTATCCGATATACTTCACGCATCTTCGTTCTCACATTTTCGAAGACCAACAATTCGCCGTCCGAGTGTTTCAATTTATCGATTAGCGATTATTTATTATCTGCTGTTGAAAACTGGCGTAATATTTAATATTACACGAAAGAATAGGAGCACTGAATTCGTGGCAGAAAAAATCGCTCCTGTCTCGGTAAAAGAATTAATTTCTGTTTCTTTATGATCAAGCCTGTCCGCTTTATTCGCCGTTATTTCCAGAAAATGGCCAGTTGTTGCATTTAAAACATGGGAAAATCACCATTAAGTTCCTTTCCCATATGTTTTGTCATAATAAACGATCGCACGATTCACTGGCCACCCACTAGCTCTCTTCTAGCTGTGTTTCCAGCTTCTTCAAATACTACGAGAGAATATCTCTTCCCGCAGAGTTACCACTTGCTTGCAACTTGATATATTCAAATCTCAAACTTCGTTCATCTTCCGTTCACTTCCAACCTCACGTTCTCTCTGTTCACAAATTCGGATATATCTGTTCGAAGATTCTCGATCTCCTATGCACAATCGGCGTTCTCTTCCCTTTTCTTTCGATCGATGGTATGTATTAAGAGCACAAGTTTTAACATTTCATCGACGACATTTCACAAGGTTATAACAGTTTTTTTATTTTACGTATAAAGTAATTACGTTTGAATTTTACTTCGAGGATTTTAACTCCGTCGGTTGATGACTTCTTCTACAGAAGGATGAATATTCGATCCGTAACCGATGGCAAAACTATTGGACCGGTGTTTTCGGAAGTTCGGTTGTTTGGCTCGATTTTTTTTTTGTTTAATAAATACAGTCGATGTTCGCGCGTTTTGTTCACAGTCGATCTGAATGAGCTCGAAGGTCGTACGATTTTTCGGAACACGGAGGTGCAACGGGGCAAAGACAGAAAAGGAGCCGGCGCGACCGGCCGGCTTACCACACACTGACTTCTGACTGGTCGAGCTAGTAGGTGACTCCGGGGACCCCTTCCATAACGCATAGCAACTGCTCGTAAGACGACTGATAAGTTCTTGCATTCTGTTGGGGCTGACCGATCGTCCCGAGGCACAGTGAAACGAGCAGATATGTAAATGCAGAAAAAACAAAGAAAAATCCATTTTTTTCATTAAAAACGTTTTATTTAGAGGTAATTATACACGACAAATTTAATTTCTGACATTTAATAATTGGTTAGAAAATATTAGTATACACGAGATTTTTAAAACATAATTTCTATTGACGATAAATTAAATATTATTTCTTATCATTACTCTATTCATCGGTTTCTGTTGAATTTGAACGAAATTCAAACTCTGTATTCCCGCTTACTGCTTATCGAATTAAAACAAACATCGACAGTTCTTACACTCGAGGAACGTTTACTTTCAATTCCATCTGAAGGAAACAGGAAAATTCGAAATTCCATTCTTTGATATTTCAACACAGCTGTAACACTGTGGACCAGTGAAAAGCAGCAGTATTTAAGATCGTCATCCCAGCCTTTAAACAATTATGGAGCATAAATAATTGTTTGCCAAGTGTCTACTCATTGAAGAAATAATATGGTTTTATTATAAAAATTGGAATTTCCAAATGTAACTAATTAAAAATGGCGAAATACTGTTTTTTATCTTGTGTTCGTTATTCCAAACTCTTTATCTAAATAATGAATTTGCCCATCTCTGAGAGAAACCGAGTACAGACGAACCTCGATTATCGGAATCTCCCGAATACAGATTACTGGAACACAGAATAAGTGGACAAAGATGATATGGTTTCATCTGTATTTATTGATATATGAAATTATGGATCTCCTAGACCAAATATCTGAAAAATCGTTTATCAGAATAGATTCGTCTCCCAATTAGTATGGAGAATTGAGGTTCTACTGTACTAATAAAATTTCTGATACTAATAACCAAGTCGGGGGTCTTGGGTAGGAGTGGTAGGACTAATAGAATCACGAGGTGGAAAACGTTTAATACTTTTTTCTTACATTGTCAATTATCTAGAGCAGCTAGGTGATAAGCTACCCTAAAAAAACTGACAGCAACACGCCAATTTCCGATTATACAAACAAAAATGTCATTTCAGGTCATTTAATAAGCTTTGCAGTTTTTTGTTTGCATTAACTTTATTTGGGCAACGTCAACCCTAGAAACATGTCTAGTGCCCTTGTGACGCCACTTAGGCTAGCTTGTAGGTATATGTACATATTATACCTACCAAACGTTCTTCTCAAAATTAGAAAGTACTTTTAAGTTTATCGAAACTTTTATACTTTCTTGCTAACCAGAAATTACGGGCGACTAGACATCAAAGTGCCAATAAAACCGAGTATACTCATTTCATTAGAAATCATAAGAGTTAAGTTCATTTTTAAATCCTACCGCGTTAATTAGCACATCTGTAGCCGGCAACGTAGTCCTACGTCATTTTAAAGTCTTTGAGTAAGTGCCGGTAAGGTAGTTCTGCGACTTTTAAAAATCTGTAGTTGCTTGTTTAAACAGCTGAGTTTAAACAGCTCTTTCAATTATAATACTTTCAGCAATTTTTTTAACTTGCACTTGTAACGTTAACATTTTTTTTTTTAATTTTACACAACAAATGATTATAAGCGAGATGTTTATCCAGCAATATCTTTTATATTCACACCCATTTAACACTAGAACTACCAGCATTGAATGTATATGAAACTCAATGTATAATACAATAATATACAGAATATACAAGGTTCCCCATCGAACTCTGCTACCCTTATTTATCACGGTACAAAAAGAAGTTCGAGAGAAAGTTAGTGTATTGTAGGAGGGAAATTAAGCTATGGGATTGAAGGTCATCTCAAGATCATATCTTCTGAGATTTGTCTAATGGTATAATTTTTCTTAATGGAACACCTTATTTTTTTACAAAGAAGAGATCAATACGTATCCAACAATGTATCACTTTCTTTGATAGATTACATATCTGAAATACCCGAAAAATCGTCGTGATTCCACTACAAAACAATCGAGAATCGGAAATCTCAATCATTCGAAATACCGATTATTATCGGAACACAGAATAAGTTACTTAGAGTGTTTTATAAAAGAATTAGTTGAAAAAATTGTATCGATGTGTTGTGCTTGAAGTGACTTATATAACATTTTAGTTAACAATACAATTCACTAGATTTCAGAATTGCAAACAAAAAGTCGGAATGAAATACGTAAAGACAATCCAAGATACAAAATTATGGACGAAGATGACATTATTACATCTATATTTTTGTTGAAAAAAATAATGAAACCGCGTCTCTAAAAAAGTCTTTAGCTACCGTTCTAGTATTTATTTTTGTTATCATGCGACCTTTTATGCAATAAATCTTACGAAATTTTGTTAATTTTAATCGTTTTATGACATTTTCAAAACTTTGGTTCTTCTGGATCGACTATTCGAAAACCCGGTTATCAGAACGGTTTCGGTTTGTTCCCCTATTAATACACAGAATCGACGTTCTCCTGTACATACTATCTTCTTAATGGCTAATGCTCGTTTACACTGAACAAACTACATTGGGTAAAAAAAGTATTCGTACACCCTTCAAAACAGAACAACTCTTTCAAAATTGGACCAAGTGACTCGAGTTTCTTTGTGAAGTTAGAAGGATTAGTTTACTAAATGATGTGTTAAAAAAATTTTTTTAAATTTGCAATTTTTCAGAATGTCGAAGAAAATAATAAATGTCGTTTTTTACAACTGTTTGTCTGAGACCGTAATGAAAATTTAATAAATACATTTCGAAGATTTACATCAGATATATACATGCTGCAACTTTGATTGAAATCGGTTAATACAGAAACGAGTAACAGGCATCGAAAGATGTAAAAATCTTTAGATATATTTCAGTTGTAGGTCAAAAGTCGCGAAAAACTGCGATTTTCAACATTTTTAACCGTTTGTATCTCATAACAACGTTAACCAATTTCGATGAAATAGAAATAAAAAGACCTTTACTATATTCTTCGCGATTCCGTCCAATTGCTTTGTTAACACATCATTTATTACACTGATCCTTCTAAGTTCACAAAGAAACTCGAGTCACTTGGTCCAATTTTGAAAGAGTTGTTCTGTTTTAAAGGGTGTACGAATACCTTTTTTCACCCACTGTACATCCAGGTTACAATATAAAATACAATAAAAAAAAAACAACATTGTAACAATTACCGTTGTGCCTCTTATGAAAAAAAAGGGACACGGCGAAGCAAGGACGCAGTGTTGAGAACTTGCAGCTCGCGAAAGCCGTTCGCAAAGAAAAGAAATCCGCAGGGTCATTTTGCCCGTCGTCGGACGCTCGTAAATCAAACGAAGGATGCAATATTATTAAATCATGCGCGCTCTCGATTCCTGCTATTAAGGAGTGGATCTTCTATCGATCTTATCGACCCATTTCATCCATCTTATCTGCGATAGCACGTAACGCCTACGCGTCCCGTAATCGTGGATCAACTTGTGCGCGACCTACGCCAACACGCGCTAGAAGTAGGCAGGCACCGCTTTTCAGCCAAGATAAAGAGAGACGGATAGAGTGTCTCGGTTTGGAAATAATGAAATGAGGCGTAAATGCAGCCCCTGGAATGCTCGCCTCCCAGCGGGCGAACGGGATCCATAAAAGGAACGCGCGAGAGGTGTATCGATGCCTCGAAAGATTCGTGAAGTCCAAGTGTTCGGTACATGGCAAGCACGATTCAATCTTCTCAAGCAAAATAAGACATTGCTACGGTGTAACACGTTTCTCTAATTCGATCTCTATGCTGATGCAATTTTCAGAAAAAGAATACAAATATGATTATACAGCGTGAGGCACCTAAGTTGCCGATTTTAAATTACTCGTGAATTACAGTGGGTAAAAAGAGTATTCGTACAATCTTCAAAACAGAACAACTCTTTCAAAATTGGACCAAGTGAGTTGAGTTTGTTTGTGAACTTAGAAGGATTAGTGGACTAAATGATGGGTTAACAAAATGTTGAAAAAGTTGCAGTTGGTCGGAATCGCGAAGATAATAGTAAAGGTCACTTTTTGCAACTTTTTTCACTACAATCTGCGTTATATGCATGCTCAAAATTTCATCGAAATCGGTTAACGTTGTTATAAGATACAAACGGTTGAGAATGTTGAAAATCGCAGTTTTCCGCGATTTTTGACCTACAACTACAACTGTAGTATATCTAAAGATTCTTACATCTTTCAATGCCTGTTACTCGTTTCTGTATTAACAGATTTCAATAAAAGTTGTAGCATGTATATAACTGACGTAAATCTTCGAAATGTATTTATTAAATTTTCATTACAGTCTCTGACAAAAAAGTTATAAAAAATGACATTTACTATTTTCTTCCACATTCTGAAAAGTCGCAAATTTTTCAAAATTTCTTTAACATATCATTTAGTAAACTAATCCTTCTAACTTCACAAAGCAACTCGAGTCACTTGGTCCAATTTTGACAGAGTTGTTCTGTTTCAAATGGTGTACAAATACTTTCTTTATCCACTGTATTTGCTGTACGAAAAAATGATTGAAAGAAAAGTTCGATGGTATCAGGGGGATCATACGTGTGTGTCCGAATAATTATCCTTTTTTAACATTCTTTGCACATAATATTTTTATGGTTACCTTGATCTTTTTTAATGGAACACCCCATAATTGTATACGGAAATTAAGTGAGCATTAAATACTGAGTAAGTATGTATTAAGGCATAATAGGTCTAAAGTGAGTACTTATTGAAATATTTAGCATGCAAATTTTATTGCGAAAGGTGTATTTTGAATAAAATAAAATGTTACATTGAATTTCATGAAACCAGCGTTTCTCAAACTGTGGTACATGTACCACTAATGGTACATTATGTTATTTTTGAAGGTACAATTTTTACATAACGTTACGTTGCTACAACCAAAAACTTGTTATTATATTTCACATTGATTTTTTTGTTTTCTTATTTATGATTATAGTCGCAATTTGTTATTGTCGCTTAAAATTTTGTGAAATAGCCATCAAAATGCCAACAATAATTGCCACTAGGGTGGGTGGTGTTTCGTGGGATGTTGGGTCCGTAGTTAACACTGGGTGGTATCTACATAGTAGGATTCTTTGCACATGGTGCGTGCATGCACGTGCACACCATGTGTAAAAATCTATTCGGCGCACAATGTTGCGATTAATGCTAATTAGCCAAACAAAACTCATAACTTAATTTTGTGAGAAATAAATGTCCACCGTATCTTTATACGGTAATGTCTCAACAATAGGAATACCGAGATTTCTTGTCGTATCTTCCCCAAAGTCAACCGGCCGGATTATTTAGACTTAACCTAAACACAGCTTACAAAATACGATATGCAGTATTGAAAATATTTGTGTGTTTATCTTGAAAACTAAGGCCAAGTGGCAGTAACATATACCTATAGGATCAAATTGTTCAGAATTATGACCTTGACAACATATTTCAAGGTCATTGAAATCGGTGAAGACGTCAAACTTTTAAATAATTACCGATAACATTTACGAACTGAGAGATTGTTGATCTAATGTTAACTCGTGAAGAAATAAATTCACACTTTTTCTAACTTACCTAAAAAGCATAAGTTTTGCTACAAAATGGTTAATGTTCTTGGCTGAGATGGCTACATTAAACAGCCAAGGGCTTGTTCAAAGGCTTTCCTCCATTGATGGTTAAATTAGCGAGCGCGTGTGGTCATTAATATTCATCAAGCTTGATTTTCTGGTCCATTCCCCTCACTCTACTTTGATTGGAACCAATCACTTGGTTGACTGAACTGATGAAAAGTTTATGGTCATTAAAAAAGGGAAAAGAAGGAACAAAAGTACCTAGTAATTAGCGAAATCAGATTTGCCGATCGAACTATATCGAGTATGCCTGGATAATAGGCTTTTCTATTTGATGAAAGAAAAACTATATTGATCGTGCCACATACTGAGATGATCTGATTAATAGTAGCAAAGGGACCACAGAAAACGAATAGTCGCATTGACCCAGATAAAACACCAAGAAGTAATGGTATTCTTAGATATACACGAATAGTTGCCAAATACCTTGAAACGCGACAAATAGTAAAATCTAGAATTGAACGAAAATGTTAATTCTTAAAGTACTGTCGTTCTATTTAGAGGTAGTTTTTATTATAAAGGAACAGTTTTAAGGGCAAACATAGGATTCAGAACTTTTCTTAATAAGATTAACTAAAAAATTAAGTGCAGAATAAACGTGGGAATGAAACTATAATAGCAATAAGCTATGATTTCTTAGAACACATGTGACGTTCATTCCATTAACAATGGAGTAGAATTTACCAAACCATAAAAGATTTAAAACACTGTTGATAAATAATTTTACATTACTAAATTTATTCATTATTCATTAATCGTACACACAATGATGCGCTGAATAAATGTATGTATTTGTTAAGATCTGCCAATAATATTTTAAAGAGAATTTACATATTCCGAGAATTAACCTTTTGTTAACTAATACCATAATTCCTACTTTTAACTTTCCACCCCATGCACGAATACTTATTATTACTCCTCATCACAGATTACAATTTTTCTTTCCAATTACTCCAGAAACCAAAGCACAAAATAAATCACAGGTAAAACAAACGTATACGAATTGTATGAAATCAATGAATGTAAATGGAGATGAATAAAACAAATACACTCAAATCTGTTTTTGTGCGGTCCTTTTCTGTGCAATTCTCTTTTTATGCGGTATATAAAAAAAATGTCCATCAAAATGCATAGAAAATCCGTAATCTTGACTACCAAGAATACTTTTTAAATGTACATTTTGGAAATTTTCGTGAATGTAATATGTAATGTATAAGTAAATAAAATATTTAAAAATGTTCCCATGTGTAAATTAATTTTTTGATCTTGTTTGGAAAAGCAATTTCTAGTTACATCGTGAGGTTTTGAGTTATTTTCTATGTGAGACTTTTTTGATGCGGTCCCTATTCACTGGATAAAACAATTTTGTTTTAAATATGTTGCGAACAATATTTTTTACAGCTACATCTAAAGTTTTGGAATATTTTTTTTGTGCGTTCTCTTTTACGCGGTCGCTATCCCCCGTAGAAAAACAGGTTAGAGTGTATACAGTAAATGAAACCTCTGTTCGAGTGAGACAAGCGACGGTAAAGTTCAAAGTAAAACAGAAAACCCTCGAAACCGGAGTACTGAAACTGTACTGAAAAACTGAAGAGAAAGGGGGTTTAACCGCAAGTCGGGTGAAACGATATCACCGGTCGCAAAGCTTCGAGATATCGTTGTCGACTGTTCGTCACATGAACAGCGCGTGTCGTGAGTGCCTGGCGTGCAAGAAGGAGAACGAGAGAAGCAATGAAGATTATTTCTGTCGCTCGAACGTGGGGGACAGTACGCACGAATATTGTACACATACCGGACCAGATAACGAAATAAACCGCCAAATTGTGTGCGTGAGTGTGTGTGTGTCTACCAAGCTGCTCCGCCATTCATTTTCACGTTTGTGATACGCACCAACGACTGGCATGGTCATTTACAGTAACGACATTTGAAGGTCAGGAATGAGAAACACGGCCGTAAAACATTGGTACACCGATACAACCGAGGACAAATGATGTGCACCCTTTAATTCTGTTCTACTCTTTGTTTGAAGAAATAACATTAACAGTTTCGTGACAAAAAAGATTCGTTTAAAGAAATCGGTAAATTGAATTAACATTTCTTGGTGGATCGTGGTGATAGGGTCTGTTCGATTTTTAGGAGTTGTAGGTGTAAGTGTAGGGCCATTCCTGAGTTGTTAAAAGATAGTTGATTCTTTTATATGAGTAGTGTTACAGAGATTACGTATAAAATTAATTTGATTGAATTCTGTTTGTCTAAAATTTTCATAATCATCAGAAAAGTTTTCCAGTCCGTGACGAGACGAAAGCATGAAAGTAAAATATGTGTACAAGGCAGGTACTTTTATAAAAACATCAAAGTACAAAATAATATCGAGTTATTAAATTATTATCAGTTACGTACATGGGTCAAAAATTATGTCAACTGTACTTGATTCATAAAAATATTTGTAAACAGTGTGAAAAACAAAACCTAATCTGTAAATTCGTTTTGCCAATATTTCTCATTCCTCACAATGATAAGAAAAAAGTTAATGATGTACAGTTTAGGTAACCATTGTGCATTCGGCAACTCTCCCCTAGATTTCAATTATTACAATAAAACAACGTCCGTTTAATAGCATTCGAATTAAAAAATAACAATGGGGTAAGCGATGAAACGAGAATACAACTAAACGCATTATAAACACGATAACATCAGCAACGATTTATTTCTGTCGTATCTGATACAATTCGTTATCCACATACGATTTGATTGGTCGTCAATTTTGTTTTATACGCGCGCACTTTCGAAGATAGATAATCCCCAAATTTTTTGTAAAATATAAAACACAATAGGTTAGAAGCAAATTATTAACGTAAATTATCTTGTCCCGATAAGACAGGTTATCGAAGAGGGGCCATTGACATTTCGATCATACGGTTTAAAAATATGTGTCGTCCTATGTCACGAATGCGTCTATTTACTTCTCCAACCGAGGATGACAAACATGAATCACTTTTAACCCCACCATTCTCACGCTTCATTATTCCTCGAAGACGTTAATTCAAATACGCGGGATGTAATATTAGTAAATTAAGGACAAATATAGAAGAATGTATTTTAAAGGATAAACTACGCAAACCAAATCCAAACGACACCATTGGCAGACACAAGTAATACTAGATGTTCACTTTTTTATAACTATCAAATCGTAATCCAGGCAAATGTTTTCTGCACGCTTTAAGGTGGTTCATACCCGACTCTCTAGTCAATAAAGCATCATATTAATAATTGGTATTAAACACCCGCTAATACATTTTAATAATGTATAGAAATTACATCTATGAAATTCAACGACATTCCTATTATATAAATATATTTTGGTTAGTCGTATACTCCACGATGCTCGTTTCTGGTACGTTTGGCAACGTTGTTTTTGCACGCATATCTATATACGTGGTGCGTGTTCAGTTT
Organism: Dufourea novaeangliae; assembly: GCF_001272555.1. Taxonomy (NCBI): domain Eukaryota; kingdom Metazoa; phylum Arthropoda; class Insecta; order Hymenoptera; family Halictidae; genus Dufourea; species Dufourea novaeangliae. The sequence goes on along the minus strand of NW_015373895.1, from coordinate 2,782,461 downwards.
TCCCGCGTAGTCAATATTCAATATTCTTATATGTAAAGTTAATTATATTCTCGTGCATTATAATTTAGAAAATTAAAATTCACTAAAACACAAAATAAGTAAAATATTTTTTAAATGTATTTGTATTTCGCGGATATAACCCTACTTCAGCAACGTTGCCAAGTTCTCCATTCCAAATATCTTCCTGGAATGTTCGGCATGGAACAAGATTTAGTTAATTATCAGAAAGCTCAGGATTTATAGCTTCAGGACCTAATTTTAGTTATCAGTTCTAATTTTTGTAAATTGAAAAGATTATACTTCTGGTAAAAAATCATCAGACTGCCATAAGAGCTGTGCTGACAACTCAATTTTGATAATCTTTTTCTTATTTATTTGATCGGCGACAGAGTCTCAAACTTTTTTTGTGTATACATTTCGTTCTAATAAACAATTTTTTAGAATTTTATTTAATTATGTAGTCTTTCGAATTTGGCACGAACCACCTTAAATCGCACTCGCACATATATACAGGATGACCTAAAATAATTGTAAGTCCTTGAAGGGTGCGGAATCCTGGGGTTATTTGAAACAACTTTTTCCTTAGCGAAAAACTTCTCCGAGGCTTTGTTAAGGTGATATTAACGAAAAACCCCGACCAATCAGAGCGCGAGTCTGCCGGCTGAGTTCTAATGGTAGCGTTGGCTACCTGTTACGCTTCTTCTACGAACAAGCAAGTTGACATGAATCGAGGAAAACTGTGTAGAATAGCAAATGAAGAACACGTAACAAATAAAATCAAACTTTTCATTTTCATTCGCTAATTTTTCATTTACTATTCTACGCAGTTCCGTTCAATGTGTGCCGACTTGCTTGTTCATAGTACAAGCGCAGCACGTAGCCAACGCTCCCACGGAAGCTCAGTCGGCGGACTCGCGCTCTGATTGGTCGAGATTTCTTGTTAATATATCGTTAACAAAGCTTCGGAGAACATTTTCGCTAAGAAAAAAATTGCTTCAAATCACCCCAGAAATCGCTGCTCTCAACGAGTTACAACATTTTTGGGACACCCTGTATGATTCTGAATAAACTATGGATTCTATGAATTTAAAGGATATACAATAAAGGATTAGTTTTGTATTTAACCAGGTCCTCATTAAATGAGCTTAAATTCTCCTTTAATTCTAGCTTTGAAAAATAATCAACGAAAGGATAATATGATACTCTCTTGATGATCTCAGAAATCATTTATTATTAACATTACACATGAATAATATAGTTCCCTGTAATTACCGCATACTAGTATGGTATCTTCCAGATAACCAGCTTTTGAGCTGTCCGTTGCTCATAGAGATAATAACGGTTCCACTTTTTCATATTATTAATACCACACCAAAAACGTTCATCATGTTGTAATTACGTTGCTTACCTTGCGGGGACACCCGTTATACAGACTACGAAGGGTGTGGTCCCGCGGCGAAAAGAGAGAAAAATTTCTTCGCTCTCTTAAGACACATTATCGTGCGTAACGCATCGTATTTCAGCCTCGGCGTGTTCCGAAGAGGCTCTGTATCTCCCGCGAAAATAAACGTCTCGTAACGCTCGTCCACTCGTTCGTACGCAACTGTACAGGGTGGGTCATGTGACCGCGACAGAAAGCACCACTTTTCCTGATTACAAATTCGAAGAAATAGCAGGGCTGTATAATTTTTTCCTTTAATATGTTGGTTCGCCAACTATAGTGACGTGAAACAATTCTGTCTGATTTCGTATAGTATGTAACTATGCACTTTTAATACAGGGTGCGGTCGAAAAGATGGTACGAGTGTCTAGTACATAATTAATTACTTATACAAAAATTAAATCAAAAGTTTATAATAAAGTTTCTTCCTAAGAGGCTTAATTTTCTATAACAACGGCATTAAAAATTAATTATCTGACACGTACACTCCCGCTCATAAGGATTAAGACACTTATCGAATGTGCAGTAAATATTACAAGGCATTACGAAATTGCTGAAAGTCAGAAATAAATATTGTTTAGGGAACACTAAAACTTATGCTACTATGAAGTAATAAAGGTGGTCTAAAATACATAGTGATTCACGCAAGTATAACAAACCATATTTTTTTTTCGGTTGGAGTTATAAAAATATGTTAGAGGAGAAAGATGAATGATTCAACTGGTGGACTACAGATGGATCAAAATAACCCTGCATTCGCTGTCCGAGGATTAATCGTTGAAAATATGGACAAAACACTCGTAAAATATGTCTGGAACGATGGATTATACTACTTGAACAGTCGATTCGATCGATGACCTAGTTCAATTTAATGAATGAAATAAAATGAAACGAATAAAACCAACTCATGAAACATCTAAAGAACACGTCTTTCAAGTAAAATAACCCGTCGCGTCAGACGTAATTTGCACGTATTTTTCCCGTACTTTCAGCAATTAATATCTCGGAAACGAAGCCTTGAACACAATCTTATTCGTTTTGCGTGAAGAACCCACCTTGTGAAAGTATGCCATATTTTTAATAACACCCTATACATGGTGTAACAAATATGTTGGAGGATCCGGTAATGGGAGACTCGTGAGATGATTTGAAACAAGTTTTTCCTTAGCAAAAATGTTATCCGACGCTTTGTTAACGAGATATTAACGAAAAACCCCGACCAATCAGAGTTACCGCGGGAACTCGGCCGGCAGACTCGCGCTCTGATTGGTCGGGGTTTTTCGTTAATATCTCGTTAACAAAGCCTCAGATAACATTTTTGCTAAGGAAAAATTTGTTTCAAATCACTTCACGAGTCTCCCATTTCCAGATTCTCCAAAATTTTGGTTACACCCTATATACGTGCGTGGCATTTGGGGATGTGTGATTTCGATTACCAACACGGACGAAGTTATTACTCATCAGTAGACTACGGATGTTTATTAAGTAAAACTTTCTTAGTAACATGTTTAAAAACATCGCATAAACAAAACCTGACTTCGTGAATGGCTTGATTGTATTAGAAATAAATTAATACATTTATTAAATATTATTGAAGTGTCCATTTTATTCAGGTCCAATTTGTACACTACAACAACTATACTAAAGTTTATTTAAAACTTAAGTATAGTATATAACCTACCTTACAACTATGTACAAACAAATTCCGGAAGGAATTAATATTGTTGGTTTTCCTACAACAGTCAGAAAATACTTGCCCCATCGTTAAGGGTAGCGAATGATTCACTCGATATCTTTCCTAGGTGAGTGCTGGTGACTGAATGCCTGTCTTCGCCTGAACTGGCTGTCTTTTCGGGGGAGGAAAATAACCCATAAAAGAAAAAGTTCCCCCGCCCACTTGAACGGAAATTTCCCTGTCGCGACGAATTTATTTTATTACCCTCGAAGCCTTGAGCTCGTCGGCTCGAGGGTTAAAATGACCAATAACCGTGTGCGGACTCACCACAGCCAACTACCTGGCCGTGTACGCTACACACGCATAAAATCCGCAATCTACTTATAACTCGATGGCGGATTTTCTGCACTTATAATAAATGTAAATGTGCAAAACACGTTGCAAGAAAAACTATAATCAATATGAAGAAAACTTCTAAGTTATTATTTTGAATCTAAAAATGTTTCATTTAAGTATGCATTAAACTACGGACATTTGTGTTAATTTATATTGTTTAAACTAATACAAGGAACGGAAACTAAGTAAAAACTTATTATCCCGACGAGTGACTTCAATAGATAAAGAAGAAACATTCGATTATAATGTTCTCACTTTCTTGTATTTTATTCACACTCCAACTGCCACAAATACGTAAAATACACAATTTAATAGTTACTCACGACTACTAGTTAGACGTCTGAAATATAAAGTGGACAAAACTTCAAACTTTAGTGCAAGATTGTACATACACAATGTATTTCAGTCGTGTCGCGCTCCAAGAAACGCAACAATCGTTCTATCGAACAGTGAAGGATTGTCATTATTTGTATATGTATATGTTGGTGTGTTTGTGTGAGTACATACTTGGAAAATTTGACTTAAGTGTGCACAGGATATTTGAAAACTATGTCAGTCACCGCAGCCTTATTCTACGCCTTTGGATCAATGCAGATCTATAAATAGAAGTTATCGCAAAATTGACTTTGACCGTGAAATTGAAGGTCTTTCTTTGTATAGCATCATATTCTACTCGTCATGAGGATAAAAAGTCTCAAAGGTACCACAGGTCGCAACTCAACTGTGTTTCTTGGAAATGAAATTCCATTAGCATTCGAACTCAGTTTATTTACAATGTGTTTACATTTTTTAGTCAAATGTAGGGTAACTGGCATTTATTGTCACACGTAGGTACCCCAGATCCACGATTATACAGTGTGTCCCACCTAACTCTGTCACTAAAATCACTGTTGACTAACCGTCGTACATACCCCCGCTCCGTCCGTCGAGTCCATCGAGCGCATACATTGTTGCCCGGCGCCCAGGACAACGCTAATTCAACGATGAAACTTTTTTATTTTTGATTCGTTGTTAATGAAACTTTCACTAGTTTATTGGTGAAATCTTTCTGATTAAAATGATACCAAATACGACATAATTTGGATCACATTTTCTCATGTAGAAAGTGTTAACAGTTCATATTTGTTCATTATCGCTTCTGATAAATCATAAGTAAATATGATCCAAATTGTGTCTTGTTTGGTATCATATTAACCAGAAAAATTTCACCAATATGTTCATAAAAGTTTCATTAATAAAGAACCAAAAATAAAAAAGTTTTATCGTTACAGTAGTATTGTCTCACCGACACCCGGAAATGTAATCTTTTTGTGAGCTCCCACGTTCAGTCGTTGGCTCGTGAATTGGAAGTCGCCTTGGCGCGCCGGGGCAATAAAGTATGCGCTTGCCGGGACGATTATGACGCTTGGACAATAATCGTGGATCAACAATCAGTCAATAATCGCGAGGTCCCAATACACACGGTTTTGACAATTTGATCAATGGGTCTTCAGTCAATCGCAAAGTATCTAGTCGTAAAATCAGTCGGGTGTCCATTCCACGGAAGCGGTATCACCCAGTATACACGTAGTCACGCGCAATCACAACTGTGTATACGCGAGCGTTCAATCCTCGATCCCGCAACGTCATGGGAAACATACCGCGCCCTTGTAATTGGTATTACTTACGAGAACTACCAGCGACCATAAATAACGAAAAATTAACTCGTTGCCGATCCGCCGCGAGGAAACTATAAGTGAAACACACCGAGCGTTTGGCTTAATTGGCGCAACTGGATGGTACGATTAATTACCGATCCTACGCAGAACTTCGACCGTCGGTAATTGAGAACGGGGGTGAGATTCATGGCCAGGAGGACGTAAAATATTGAAAACCAGTATGTTAAGTCCACGTATTACGATTCCTCATTCATGCGCAAGACACTAGGATTTGCACACACACTTTGTTTTAAAACAAAATAACGTAAAAAAAGTGTTTTCATATCTTAAAATCTAACTATATTGCTACGCGAGACTCTTCCCCTTCAAATGTACTTTCGAGCGCACAAATTTACTCTCCCACCACGTCACGAATGTCGGCGCACCAGCACGGTCCAGCTTTTGCGCAAGCGCGGAGACCATGGTTATGGCGATAGAACTCAGCGTGGAGGGGGTTCTGAACTCACTGCCATTTTACTCCCCTACAGCCCCGAACATGGCAATATAGTTAGAGTCCACTGTAATTTTGTTTTACAAAATTCGTAAAAAAGCGGGGTTTTTACAGCGTTTACGCCAGAAGGTATCCTTAAGCAGATTGCTTAGTAACTAGAGTTTAGAAAATAAAATTTAATCAAGACTAATCATTCTATGAACAGTTCTTTTTAACATTTAACGAACAAATGAATATTGCATAGCGCACTATTATTTAAGCTGTAAGCAGTACATAAAAGAATATGAAATATATAAAAATGTTTATCCTACTAAAAAATTTTAAAGTAAAAAATAGAAAATTGATTTGGTAAGTTCAGATTCGAACAAGCTCGACCATATAAACCCTCTTCGAAACACGCTTGACCTGACCACATGCAAAGTGTCTTTCACCATGTTCCTGGCTCTTCCTCCAACGTTTATTTCGAGAGGCGGCGAAAGGTCAACTCATCAGGTTGCTACGAATGTCAACATGTCATGATACAAGAGTCCGTACAAGTAAAAGGAGACATTTCGTATTCCAGAAACGAGATGACAGACCCATCACGCTAGTTAACCCTAACGCGGGTTAACACGACTGACGCTCTGACAAGATGATTTATCTGAACTTCCCAATATACAAGGTGATTCTGGCAACTGTATGATTTTTTTCATATGTGCATCGGTCAACGTCCAGAATGTACTTGTACTTTTTTTAAAAATGGAACATTGATGTTTTTGCATGAATTGATTCCTCGTGCCATTCTGTGTATAAAAGGTATCAAGTAAGGTCATTAAAAATGCAATACAAGATATTTCACTTTTTACACAATTACTATTACCATTGAAACTAGAAACAAATAGAAATTTGTTTAGTATATTAAAAGTTCCATCAGGTCCCGAATAAAATAAAAACCATACTAAAGTTTGTCAAGCTCTTTAATATGCTGAATTTTAGACCATCACATATGCTATATATGTATAATATAATAATTTATCGATTTTTTTACTGCATGTATCTAGTGTTCACTACTTCTACTTGCAGCACTGACGACAGTACAGTAGTATGTATTTATTTTCCATCTATCTCAAGATCTTCGAATGTATTGATTTATGTCAAATTACCTTGAAAAACAAATAGCATCATAGGCTGTTGGTATTTATAAAGATTAACACAAGAAAAAGCAATAAATAAAAAAACGATATGACAGCCAAGTCGTACACAGTCTTAAACATATCCGACGAATTTTCATAATCTTCTTTCTCGAAAACAAGACTCATTTTGACAAATTTTTCTTGTACAATTTCGGTACAGCTTGCATACACCGTCTACGATTCAATGATTTTATCGTTTACTATTATTACAGGTATGTACAATGAAGTATTATGAGACGATAAAATTGATGTTTGTGTATAAATTTTACAACGAATATATAATAATTGCTCTGTGATCTGAAAAGTCCATTTTATTTTCAGGTTATATAATTTCTAAGACATGAGTCAAATGAAAAGCATTCGTCGGAACGTAAAAAAAAATTATACTGTTCAGAAATAATAACAAAAAGAAATAGTTGAAAACGACCAGAATTAGTTAAGGTATCGTATCTACATTCAGCTGGTGTACGTAAACTAATAAATATTTGATTGTGATCACTGCTTCACACATTTTATCGTTAATAACATTTGTTTAGTGTTTGTAGACACTTACCAAATGATCGGATAGTAACGAGCAGTAGTGTAATTCACACATAAGACTATCATGTGATTAACGGATCGTAATACTATAACATGTTTTCCCATCTTCTCGAGCACTGAAGGGCTAATTAAATGCGGCATCCAAATGGACATACACGTAATTAAAAGCTCTCCGCAGTAGACATGCATATCAATTTGTCAGCGAGTGCCAAGAAACGAAGCACCAAGCTGTTCTCTGCAGAACGATGGAGTTGTCTTGTACGGGATAAAAATATCAAAAATGGTTTTCCCGACTGACAGACAAAACTGTGAATAATTTCACATATACGCTTTATACAAAGTGAGTCACTTAAACCGATCCCTCCGAATATCTTCGAAACCCGTTGATGATATCGAAAAATATTTCAAATAACAGTTGGATGGTTTCAGGGGAAAAATAGTTTGATGTGTGTAGTTTCATTCAAATTTGTTCTGTTACGTGAAATCATATACATGTTCTTTAATGCATTAGTCGGTGCGGTTCGTCATTCCTTATCGAAAAAGTATTAAGCTATTTATACCGAAAACCAATAATTTTCAATTTGTTAATTTTGTTTACCTTTGTTTAATTTCCCTTAATTTTAATTTTGTTTTATTTAAAATATATATTTTTTATAAAACGTTTATAATAAACCAAAGTTAATAAATCCACTGTTTGTTTTTAATGTACAAATTCCTAAATGTATAAACATAAATGTTTAAAAGCTTTTACTAAATATATAACATATACATAATAATAGAATGCAATTTTCCGTTAATGTTATTTATTTCTTAATTTATAATGTATACATTTATAGATTTAGTTCATAATTTTTATTATTTTATTTATTCATAATTTTTTTTTCTTTTATTTATTGCATTAAATTAAATTTGTTAGGTTTTTATTTGAATCTTTACAACATAAAAGAAAAGTATCATGTTTTACGATTACAAATCAGCTATGGATCATTTATTGAATGTTATGTCCAAACACTGAGACAGCTAAATTTAATCACTAGGACATGCCGTAAATTCCGTCCAATCACTCGGCCAAATGAACACTTTTAGATATTTCTAAATTTTAATACTTTTTTCAAGTCAACGCTTTCTTATAACGACTTGTCTGAAAGAAGAAATTCTGCTCTATCGATTGAATGTACTTTTTTGCCAATCTATATTATGTTAATATATAAAAAGTCTTCTTAACCGCAATCTTTGCCTTAAACGTCCAACCACTGGGACATTTACCTTAGTCCCTGCCAGCGTGGAATTGTACCGGGAAGAGGAGGACGCCCCCTTCCCGATGACGCGCCTGGACCATCGACAGGAAACCGAGTAAATCTATTAGATAGAGGCAACGAGGCAAGAGACTCGTGGGAGGAGCTTGTGCCCGAGGGTGCCTTTTACGAACCAGAATCCACGCTGGAACGAACGCACCCCTCTGTTTCAAGGTGACCTCCAATGACGCAATCACAGCCTCGAACTATAAACGGACAGCAGATACAGATGTTAGTAAATAGGAACAGATTTGATTAATTGCGTCGAAGCTGCGAAACAACCTATTATTAACAGTCTTGTCGAAAAATTTCTATTCGGGAATCTTGTTTTTTTTTTTTGACACGTTGGTGCTCGATTTTTTTCTTTATGGCTTAATCCATCGCTCGTGTCGTAACATACTGTTAACGGGCCCCAACATGTTAATATGATGTAAGTCCAATTTTGAAAAGAATAAATTTAAAACTAGTTTCAGCTACAGATGGATTTCTTCCTTTTATATTTATACCAACAAAATCAATACAGTACAATATTCTCATGAATTAGTTCACAGAAGCGTAGCTGTTAAATGGAACTGTATAAATGTATTTTTTTTTCTTCTGAAACCGGTACAAATCCATTTGTAACAATGACTCAATGTATTTAACATTTTTACGAAGCAAACTTAATGAAATGCGGGTAAAACTTATTACGATTATCTATCTTTACGATTGTACTTTCATTCTCTTCAGATTGTTATTTTATTAAACTTATTATAATAAAATTTTCAACCCATAACGTATAATAAATGAATATAATTTTATATTTGGTAATATACCTTTATTGTTTTTATAGAGTCGATTAAAAAATTTTCAATTTAGTGGACGAATACCCCGTAACATGCCAATGCTTAACTCCAAAAATCGAATAATCATATACTACAGATCAATACATCACAGAACATTTGTAATATATTGTAACAATTACAGGTTATTTAAAAAAAAATGTATAATTATAATTAGAACGAAAACTTGTTTATTTTTCAATTATTCAATTAAAATTATTTATTCGATTTTATTTAATTATTGGAGACACCAATGAAAGAAACAAAGAAACCACATTAATCTATAAATATCTCAACGTTTTTGTATTTCAGAAGATATTTCATTCGCGATTATTACCTATATAAATATTATATACAACATAGTATATATGCTATTTCGACGAAACCTAAAAAATTATGCGTTGGATTTGCATTTTATCAAGTGATCGTTATTAACCATAAACCACCACGACGAAATGCTAGTTATAAAGCTCATTCTCTGTTCACCCTTAATTTAGTTTATTGCCGTTGGCGAATCATCTTCTACACGTCCACAATTAAGCCATAAATGTAGTAACGGTACACGAGAACTTTATCTACAGTGGAATTACAAGACCTCCAACCTTCTATCCTTAAACTCTACCAACTAATCGATTCTTCCTGAAAGTTGTACCACAAATTCAGTAACTCCACCGCCAGTAAGTAAGCATATGGTAGCCAATATGTCGAGAACACAGAAATCATGGGATTGATACTGCTAAAAAATAAAAAGTCAATTCTTTCGATCAGACACTTTCTGCCTCGAAGATTCTCTCAAAGGTCAAACTAATCGACGAACGTCTTTACCGGCCACCGCTAAAGAAGATCACGTAACCGACTAAAAACCAACAAATCCGTATCCCGAAGGATCTATCCCACTCATTCCTGTCGACGTACAACGATTTAAAGGTCGACGACAGGCCTGACGCGATCAATTGATGGCGACGTGACACGGTGAATTGAGGTCGTTGTTCGCACTTCTTCTACTTCTTGCACCACGTGGAGAACACGAACCTGAACTCACGCAGAAGAGGATCAAAGGTCAATGTAAAGCCCACCTCAGTGTCTCGGCCGCAAAGATCAAAGACTATGGGGCTGGCTCCTTTTTACGGTGTCAACAACCTGAAGACGCTAAGAAGGAATCCACCGGCGACCCTACAGACACCTGGTCGTAGGTCGTGGCCGGCCGACTAGATACGGCGAATTTTATTCTCGATCACCGGCGTCCTAAGATATCACATTACTGCTATCTGCAACTATCACCGAACACCGGTCGGAAAGATTTGTTAGGAATTGGATACCTCGCTTGTTCTTTTTGATGGAAACAAGATGAGATTATATACTGTGTCACTCATGCTGTTATAATAAGTTACTATGTAACAGTACATTGTAAAATTTACGATTCCAGGAGACAAGTATTTCGACTAGTATTCTAGCAAACGGAGATAGCGTGGAAATTTAAATGGAGTGTGAGGAGCTTCTCGTGGATACATCATTTTCCTTTTCTACCTGGAACTATCCCTGGTAGCAATTACTGTTGGCATTTTGATGGGCGAGTTTTATCGAAAATGAAGTAAATGTAATAAAGCGTTATAAATTTTTGAAGGTCTAAAATAAATATATAAATTTAAGACATCTATGAATTGTTTTCTTAAGTTGAAAATGAAAAATACTTTATCAGTATTTATGGAAACAACAGTGTTAGAAAAGTTCAGTTCCATAAATGTGATCTGAGTAAATATATGAACTGAAAGTTGATCGAAACAAGATTTTAAAAATATGCGTACATACAAGAGTATAAATATTTTCATTGATTTTTAATGTCCACAGACGTAAGTAATTTAAATTCATTGCAAAATCTTCCAATGTAGCGAATCAGATAATAGTTCAAATAAATCGTATATCAATGTAAATGTGAAAATTCTTACAAAGTTTTTATATTAATTGATATTTATATCTCTGTTTAATAAACGTATGTAATTAACTGAAATCATTTAAACGAACAGGAGACAGTGTTCGACCATATTCTTATATTCCTTAATGCAATTACTGTAATCTGGTAATGATAGAATGATGTCATGGGCACGTCTTTAAAATAAAATTATCACGCCTGTTATTGTTATTGATATTTCACCAAAATGATTATCATATATTACGTACCTATATATTTTTAAATTTCCTGATAATTACGAAGATGAAGGATTTTTGAATAAACATATTGCTTGATAAATATTATAGTAACCACACTACGAATATTTATGTAAATTCACATTTTTGAAAATTCATTTCCCAAAGCATGGATTGAGTCAGAAAATTTTTTCCTTCAATATTCTTATTAGATAAAAACTTAAATAAAAATGAGACTTTATAGGGGTTTTTATTCCACTGTATTCAACAAGAACCGCCGGACGAGTCTACTACAGTCTATATAGTAGAGTTGTCTGACTACGAAAAACTATTTCTACTGAAGAAAAAGACCGATCGATCAGACCCCTGACAGAGAAAACTGGCTAATTTACCATTACAGCTTTAGAAAAACATAATTTGTTTCAATATTATTATAAAATGGTACAACTTGAAAGCATATAAGTAATTTAGACTTAGTAAATACACCTACTTCAATGACCACAGAAATGTACGGATTTGACACTGATGTCAAAAATTTCATTAAGACTTTTGTCATCATATTAAATACCGCTAACATTATACATTACGCAATATCTATACGCTATATCCTGTGACCATAAACAATGTAGTCAATTTTTAATCAATAACTCGCCTACATAGTTATAAACAGGATGCCCCCCATCTCTGCCCACCTCAAATATTTACATTATTTCAGGTAATAGGCGAAAATATTACTTACAAAAGTTGATTGGTTGCAACATAGACATAACATAGTGGCAATATGTAGTATCTTTACACCAGAGAAGGGCAAATTCATTATCTACATAAAGAGTTTCAAATAACGAATAAAAGATAAAAAAGTGCTTCGTCATTTTTAATTATTTAATTAATAAAAGACAATTGGTAAATAATTATTTAATTTCATTAACTGTTTAAAGCACAGAATGATGCCATTAGATAATTCAGCTTTTCACTATGTATTATTCGAATAAAAATGTGCCCAACTCTGCTTTACAGGTGGAGACGTAGAGGTGTTCTGGAGGCCAAATTTATTAAGTTCAATGTCCAGTTTCGTGTGGTCAAAGTCGATAGAATAACGAATTCTGAGTATAAAAGTGCTAAGGTACATTCATCCCAAAACTCATCGTTTCTGAGATATTCGGTTCTATACATTCTATTACTTTCATTATAAAACATATTCAACGTGATATTCCGCACGGGGCGTACCGTGCCTCGAGCAGCTTCGAAGTGTCGACCATGTGCATTGATACAGTGTTGTAATCTGTGAACCGTTGAATCCCTTGCATGTTTTATCGTCTCGGGATATTCTTTTTTTATTATTTCACGATATTCTCTATCTACTGTTTGTTTACATTCGAAGTACTGAGCCGGCTTCGAACATGTTTCATAAATAGAGTGCGGATTTTATGCGTTTATAGCCTATAGGGCCGTGTAAAATACAATAAAAAACAAAACTTTCGTCGGATTCAATGAGTTTTCTATTTTATTCTGAATCCAATAAGATGCTTAAGAGGGAAAATAAATTTCTACGATTGCTGCTGTCTTTATTAATTATTATAAAAACTTTTATTTTGCATAAAAATCCGCAGTCTATTCATAAAGTAATGAGGCATGGGCAAAGTTGAATATCTCAGACACAGTAAGTTTTAGCATAAATATACCTTAGTACTTTTGTACTCGGGATACGCTATTCTACTGAATTTGACCACAAAAAAGTGGACGTTCCATTTCAAAAAACATAACTGACCTCCAGATCTCGTCTATGCATTCACCTGTAAAGACACTATTTCCAGCATGTTACGTCTGGATAACCAAACAACTTTTGTTTAGTATTGTTTTGGCCTATCACTTGAAATAATGGACATAGTTGATGTGGACAATGTTAGTAGAACACTCTTATACACTGAATATGCAATAAGAAACTTTAGCATTCCTTTTAAAACTGCTTCGAATGATCTTGCTTTTTCGCAATTTATTGAGGCTAAAGAATATAATTTCGAAAAATCGAAAATATCAAATTCACAAAAATGTAAAAAAAACTAAGAAAATGTCAAATTTATACACCTATTATTTGCGTGCAATTTATTGAAATTTAATTCGTTTGAAATGTCTACATATTTTAATGTCTACAATATTTTAATAAACTATTGTTATTTTTTAATAGAATTTTACAAACTTTTTTCCACCTGCAAAACATTACATCAATGCACACATAAAATAAGAAAAATGAAATTGGAATACAATTAAATGGATGCTACAACTTGCTTCTCTTGACTTAATCTTTATAACACTGCAAATACACAAAACTTTAGGTGAAAGAAAAATTAATTTGAAATTTTTCAACACGACTCTCAGACAACACACATTGGAAAACATTCTCACGCGCCATCGATGTTTCATAAAATGAGTAGGTTCGGCATCGTAACCTTTTTCATATAGGATTCTCGTTAGAGAGTTAATGAACGGTCAGGCCGCACACTCTGACGTTGAAGCAAATTAGCCGCTCATTCGTGGCTGAACATCAATTACATTTTTTTCCGAGCATACCGTAAAACATGTGCGCAACAGGTCTCAACATCGTAGAAGTTCATTCTTCCGCAGAAAACTTCGTTAACCCTAAAATTATCGAGACAGACTTCCGCGACTGAAAGCTAATTTGTCAGATAAGCTTTAAATTATCTGGACTAACTGGATGAAACATAAAATTGAATTTTACAAGTTTTTTCTACTGTACCGATGTATTCCTTAGCACCAAATGAAATAGGCAAATTAATTCTGCAAATGTGTCTTTACTTCTTTTATTGTTACACAGCAGTATAACCCAAAATTAAAGAAATTAAGTTATTATGCACACAATAATAATCGCAGTTTAAAGTAATGTTAATGAAATAAGTTGTACATTTACTGAATCATGCAAACTAACAAACCCCACAAAGATTTCTTGTCAGTGTCACTATAAATTACGATTTAATTAAAATCACTTATAACAATTACAACTGCCTTATTTAAATAATGCAACGAATTTCAATCTTGATGGTAATTGAAACTGAATTTTTATTTGACCTTCAATAACTTCTATTACCTGTAATATTAATATATATTTTGTGGAATCTTATTAAATCAATCATTGCAGCAGAAGAATAAATAATAGTAAATTTTTTAATAATAATGTAGCATTAACAATTAGTCATTCAAATACCAACAAATTACCAACAATTTTAATTCTAAATCAGAAACAAAAATAAATGTACTAAAAGCTACAGAATTAGTTAGAACAATGAAATTTTTATTATATAAAATGTAATATCTAATAGAAAAAATACCATAAAATAAAAAACCTACTGGCAGTGCACATGAAGTCATGCAAATTATTATACTCTAAATATTTGTTATTTATAACATGCGAATAATAACTATGAAAAATACGACAGACTAAATCCTTATTATAATAATAATATTGTAATATTTTAAATAAATGATAATAATATTTGTAGTAGAGGAAATAATTTTATTGATTAAATCGTATGTTTGTAAATAAATCCACAAAGATGTGACCTTCGCAAGAACATTCGAAATTTAATTATCACTATTTACTTTTTCGAGTTCGAATTGTAATACATCAGCTGATCAGGATTAAATGAACTGTTCCCGCATTAATCTACCGAACATGATTAAATGAGCAATCGATTAGCATTATTCGACACTCCCAGCGGATACACCAGATTGGATAGAAATGTAAATCTATCACGCGTTCAACGCATGACAATCATATGACGCGGAGATTATTTTAAGGCCGGTGGAACTAAAATTTGACCATCTGCGATCTTTTCGTACGATGCCACCAGCACGTATGAATTGAACTGATATCTCGAAATGTACAACGGCAGTTGAAGTGTCCACCTTAAACAGAATTATGTACTGTAACTGAGGGGTGTTTCCATAGTTCTGAATACACTGGGACTATATTACATCACATAACTAGGAGTATGAACGACTATCTGAAATTACGTACATACAGGGTGTCCCACCTAACTCTGCCATTCTTCATTATTCTCTCATTTGTCATGGTGCAAAAAAATGGTTCGGGAGAAAGCTAGTGTATTTTAGAGGGGAATTTAGGTTATGAGATTAAAGGTCATCTCAAGGTCATATCTTCTGAGATTTCTCTAATGGTAACGTTTTTTTAAATGGAATGCCCTTGGGCTGAAAATTTCGCACGTAACTGGTTGAGGTGGAAACTCACAGAAAATGAATTGTAGAAACAAAATATACGCCATAATCGCTTTTTTATTATTTTAGTGTATATTCAAAGTGTTGTCACCCCATAGTATGATACATTGTTGGATACGTTTTAATCTCCTCTTTGTAATGGCAAACAAAAAAATAGGGCATTCCATTTAAAAAAAAAACGTTACCACGTTCCTTTTCCCCCCTGGACGGAAAAAAGTGACTTTTGCCCCACCCTACAAGAAAAAATTGAATTTTTCTCCCTCCCCCCCTCCCGCAGTTACAAAATTTGTGCGTAATATTTAATATTGCAGTATAATTTAAAGCACGACCAATATTAACAAAACGCATACAGTTCCAACGATTTATGACTTTAAAAACAAAATAAAGTATGTCTGGCTACGTACAACCTTTTTCACTATGGCAGTGAAAGATGTGTTAATATTTCTGCCCCCCCCCCTGCCCTGACTGATAACCTGGATACGCCCATGCAATCGACGATGATGTGAGTTTTACTGACGACGACATTCTGAAGTTTACTCATATTTTTTATAACTTTACCATCAGCTTACCATCATCTGACTGCCTCCAATACGCTTGCATTGCATGTTAGCCGACACCTTCTCCAGTCTAACCCGCCGCAATTCCTGTTCCTTTAAGTCCCGTTTTTGACAAGGCGTCGACATGACAAACAACACAACTTCTTGTCTAACGGAGCGATACTCGCAGCATTTAACGAATTAAAAATCCCATTACATTGTTTATGTATGATATTGTTTTGCGAAATAAATCACAAATATTTTTTATTCCGAATAGGTAAGAATTAATTATAAAAGCAGAACCCAGAAAGATTATGCATATGTTATTAATTTCAGATATCAATAGAGCAACACACAACACAACAATGACGGTGTGTCCTGTCACGTGATAGACCTCCCATTGGTCCATTTTTCGCGGGATAACAGCGTACCAGCTTGCAATAAGCAGAAACGTAAGGCTCATCTACCCTATTCTTCAAAACAAGAAGCCGTACTAAATTCCTGAACATTCAAATAACAAAACATTTCGCTGAATTTCATTCTTTTATTAATTAAAAGCACAATAATTAAATAAAGTTCATAAAAGGTCGATTTCGAGCGACACTGAACAGGTTATCGTTTTGAACAAATTCTGTAAAGTATCCTGCATAAAGAAAAATATTGGGAGCACAAATTAGTTCGGTCCGTTTTCAAAAGATAGCTCTGGCTGTTATGACTGTTTCATAGTGACAACTGATTTCAATTGTTTCTGAGAGGTTAGATATCTGCCAATAACATTCAGTTTATATTGCTTTGAGTTTCATTTAATACCACTGTTTTTTACTTTGTTGAATATGTCAAATTTTGTGTTAACTAAGCAGCATTTCCGGGAGGTTCTAGTTTTCTGCTTTAATTGGAAGAAAAGTGCAGCTGAAGCACATCGAATGCTTGTTGAAGTCTATGGTGACAATGCTCCAACTGATAAATCATGTAGGGAATGGTTTCGACGCTTTAAGAATGGTGATTTTAGCGTTGAAGACAAGCCTCGCTCTGGACAGCCAAAAAAATTCGAAGACAAACAATTGGAGGCATTACTCGATGAAGATCCGAGTCAAACTCAAGAGGAGCTTGCAGAATCATTGGGAGTTACCCAACAAGCAGTTTCCGTACGATTGAAATCCATGGGAATGATCGTTTGAGCCGTGCATTACGACAAAAACGACTGGAATACGATCAGAGACATGACAAAGTTATTCTTCTGCATGATAACGCTCGGCCTCATGTCGCAAAAGTTGTGAAAAATTATTTGGAAACGCTCAAGTGGGATATTTTACCGCACCCGCCGTACTCGCCGGGCCTTCACTTCTTTCGCAGAAATCGAAAATTGGCTTGTAACTTGGATCGCCTCAAAAGACGAGATATTTTTTCGAGATGGAATTCGAAAATTGCCTGAGAGGTGGGAAAAAGTAGTAAACAGCGATGGACAATACTTTGATTAATCTGTTAATTCATTTTGTTCTCGAAATAAATGCATTTTTCACCACAAAAAAACGGACCGAACTAATTTGTACTCCCAATATAAAAAAAATATTTATACAATACGTGTCTGCCAAACTCATATGGTTTTGTTATTTTGCTCCATTATTAACTAGAATAAATAGAACGATTTAAAATAAGTGTAAAAAACGTACTACAATAATACTAAGATTGTCAGGCAGTCGTTCTAAGTAAAAAATATTAATAGACTGCGAATTTTTATGCAAAATGACATTTTCTAAAGTAATTTTTGACGACAACAGCAAAGATAGGAATTTCTTTCTTCTCTTAAATATCTTATTGGGTTCAGATTAAAGTAGAAAATATATTACATGTGACGAACGTTTTTTCTCTTTTGTATTACACAAAGTCCTATTGGCTATAAATACATCAAATCCGCAGTCTACTTTACAATGATTAAAACTTCTGTCATAATAAAACCACAATCCTGGTGCAAAGTATATTAAATACACACAAGTTATCCCGGTAGTAGATTTGAAGAGAAGCGTAAAAGAGCCAAAAAGGTGGTACAAGTATGATGGTGCACCTCCTTATCAGTTCGCATTCAGGTGGTAACATCACCATAACAGCATAACAATTTTAAACTTTGACAACTACACGAATACTAATAACAGAAAGAATGTTCGTGTATGTTTTATAGAGAATTACTTTATGTGTAATCTGTCAAAGCTTTTTTAAACCCATTCTGAATCACCCTGTATATTCATATCAACAATCGATCTATCAACAAGACACAAGAACATCTGCAACATACAACGTAGCAATCTTGCGAGGAAAATCCCGATGCCTAATCGGAACAGCCGAGAATAGCGGTAACAATGCTATCTTCTGTTTAAACGATCGAAGTGCACATGTACACGAGGCAGAAACGCCACGCGATCGGTACATGGCACAATACGACGAAAGAACAACGAATACCCATTAATTGGCTAGTCGATAGAACGATGCACAGGCGGATTCGCGAACGCAATGATTGATTTCTACATTTCCACTTGTGTTGAAAACAAATCATATGCGATATCCTTCTCTACATTGTTGTGAAGAAGGTTTAAGTCTCAAATTAGGATGCGTACATGTTTCACTTGAAAAAAAATTAACAATATTTATTTGCAACACTCATTTTTGTGGTATTTACAGTGGGTCCAAAAAGTATTCGTACACCCTTTAAAACAGAACAACTCTTTCAAAATAGGACCAAGTGACTTGAGTTTCTTCGTGAAGTTGGAAAGATTAGTGTACTAAATGTTGAAAAAGTTGCAATTGGTCGAAATCGCGAAGAAAATAGTAAATGTCGCTTTTTTCGACTTTTTTATCTGAGATTGTAATGAAAATTTAACGAATACATTGCTTAGATTTATGTTAGTTATATGCATGCTGAAAATTTCATCGAAATCGGTTAACGTTGTTATGAGATACAAACGGTTAAAAATGTTAAAAATTTCAGTTTTTCACGACTTTAGACCTACAACTGTAGTATATCTATAGATTCTGACATCTTTCGATGCCTGTTACTCGTTTCTGTATTAACCGATTTCAATAAAAGTTGTAGCATGTAAATAACTGACATAAATCTTCGAAATGTATTTATTAAATTTTCATTACAGTTTCAGACAAAAAAGTTATAAAAAACGACATTTACTATTTCTTTCGACATTCTGAGAAGTCGCAAATTTTTCACAATTCTTTTAACATAGCTTTCAGTAAACTAATTCTTCTAACTTCACAAAGAAACACAAGTCACTTGGTCCAATTTTGAAAGAGTTGTTCTATTTTAAAGGGTATGCGAATACTTTTTGGACCCACTGTATTGTCTTTAGTTTTGTGTTTTTACGGCCGAAAATTTGTTAAACTTTGTAACGTAATAATTACTGTCACATGCATCAAATCCTAAGTTATGAACTTCGGTTCCAGAGATTATGTAGGTAATTATAATAGATCTTACTTTTATTGTGGATAAGTTTCTTATCTCATAACAGAGTGAATGGAAAATGATGATGTAGCCAACAACAGGTTGATTCGACACTTGAAAATAATTCAAAGTGACAGAATAAACATTTTTGTTGTATAAAATTTTTTGTCCTAGATTAGAATGATGATTAATGAAATCACTTTCAAATATTCAATTTTAATTCCACCAATTTTATGGTAATGGCTCACTGTGCGACGTCTCGAAAACATAACAGTACAATTCGCTTAAACTTGTTAAATATCCTGATACATCAAGGCGTAATTATTTCATTATATGAACTTCGGGTTACCCAACCAGCTCGAATAATCGAGATTCTACTAGCATATTGAATTTCCAATGATAAGAAATTCGTAGGACGGTAGGACAGGATTGCGATGTGACATTTCCTGCTATCAATTGCATTAATTTGTTAGATATTTGAGAGAGCTACTGTACTGTAACGTAATACGTGCTTTAGCACTTGTAAGAGTCTGTAACGCGATATGAATCTGGAGCAATCTATTAGCGCAGCTCTTTCGATCGCATTCACAAGTGGATTGAGCACACACGAGTACTTATAATTAGAGCAAATCTTAACGCACACCTACAGAATCATTATCGAAAAATTAGAATATAAAATCTCCATGAAAGTTGTTGAACCCATCGTAAGATCCCGCTAGAAAGCTACGCAACTCATCTAACATGGTTATCAATTCTTATTACAGATGTACAAATTTCAAGCAATTATTATAAATTCTATAATATCAGGCCCAGTCTTATATGATATTCCAAGTCATTAAGTATCATACTAAAATGTAAACCTGTGCTAGTGTTTTTTGTTTTATTAAAACGATAGATTTTAATTCTCCAACAGCTGACCGTCTGACCACCACATACTGTACGATACCGAATCAATTGTATCCTATACAAAAAGTTGTATTATGTTTTTATTGTATTAACGTACTAAAGTTTATCACACGATCGTGTTATAAATACATAAATAATAAGAATGTGCCTGAAAAATAGAAATATTCCATTGTTTATTTCATTTATATACACAATATGTATAAAATATTACTAAAACATATTGAAATTTTCCATCAAAACGGTGAAATAACTACTCTCGATAGGTTTGAAACTGTGCATAAATATAAATAACAAGAAGTAACGAAATTCGTAAAATTAAAAGGAAATGACGGTGCCAACAATTCATCATGGAATATAAATATGTCTTCGGTGATCGAAGTAGCGTCAATACATATTATTTAAAAAAAAAAAGCTCGTTTAAGACTGGAAAGATTTATAAAAACATTATTAAGTAGTGAATGAAAGATTTCAAAGTCGGTATCGAAACGTAATTCTTTTCAAGGAGATGAAAAGAATCGCGGGGAATTTGTGCGATAATGGAACAACAAATCTGAGCGAAAAATGGTTCGAACGATTAGACAAGCTATCGGGAGTCGGTTTTTACTACCAATCGGATTCGTGCGCTTCGTCGTGACTCCGCGTGCAGTTGATTTTCACTGCAAAAGTTTGGAGACAAATATGCAATTATTAATGCATATTTTTATTAGTATTGCACGGTACGTTATTGTACAGTATCGCAAGACGGGATATATGTATTTATTTACCGTATAAACATGAATATATCTGTGATTCATCACCCTCTAAAAACACTGATTCACGACTCGGTGGGCTCTTTGCTGGATTTTCGTCGCCGGACAAAGAAATTCGATAATATACATCTTTATTTGAGTAAAAGTCACGGATGACACACGCGATGACAATCATTACGTAATGACAAAATAATAGTACACGCGAAAAGATACTGTTATTTGATCACGTGAGCGTTTCCTATATCGTTGTTATTTATACACTGAAATCTGTGGTGCGATATATTGTTGACGCATAAACAGGATATCAAGAAATTATGTACGAAGAAAGGCGAGAAGAGTAGGCTGAGGAGAACAGTTTCAAATTATGTGCTATCTAAATGTTTAAAACGGTGACGGCTTTTCAGGACGTTGTTTAACAATACGTAATATAGTAATCATTGCTCTGGAATTGTGTTCTAGACTGAATGTCAGAGTTATTACTAAAGCAAAAATGTTGAAACTCTGTACAATAATTGAAATCAAACAACTAATGTAATTATTGATCAATAATCGAAAACAATTTAAGAAGATGAAAACACACAACAAAGACGTAACTATGACTTATTAGCTTATCAATAAATTATTTTGTAATTAGTCAAGAACATTGAATATCCTCTCATATACTTATGTTGTTAAACTTTCAACACTCTTAAAATGTTTCCATCCCTCAATGGAAATGAAAAAAACACTCACTGATACGCAGTTTCTATCACAGTTATCCTACACATATTCATAACAAACAGATGTATAGAAAATACAATTCACACAAAACATAAACATCCTTATTCATAGGTTTGCTATCGTCATCCTACCAAAATCACTCCAACTGTTTCAATCTTCGATATAAATGAAAAAAAAAATGTTCATCATTCTAATTTGATATTTTACACAATACTTTTATAAGAATACTAAAATGACCACCAGTCGACGAAACGCATTTCTCGATAGCATACAAAATACAGCCATATCCATTTATAAATGTCACTATCTCCAGTACGGATAAGAAAATAATAACATGCAGCCTTACACGACCGCGTCAACATAAAAGAAGCCAATCAACACAAGAATTTAAGAACTTTCCTTCTCCGTATTTCACCATAAAGGAAGAAAAAGGCGCCAAGTGTCATGCAACAAGACATAGTGTATTCGAGGAAACTGTCATTCACGAGTATGCCTGAAAAAATCAATTTCCTTTACGGTAGATTCAAAGTTTTACCATGAACGCAAACGCAGGCAACGACGCCACTCTTTGGTGCCGTTTAAAATCCACTGCGCAGGTACGCGTCCGTGCACCCCCGAGCGTACGGGGCGGGTAAACAAACGTGCAAGTGAACTCGCGTGCACATCACGCGGGCACTCACCGACTTTCCGCCAGGCAATCCTTTCGCCGTTGCCCCTTCCAGGGCGGGAAGGACCGGAGAACACACTCGGGGCACCGTGGCGGTAGCAAAAGCTCGAGGCTGTTCGGAACGGCGACGAATGCGCGCAGTTTTCGCGGTCGAATGTGCTGTGCGAGGATGTAAGATCCGCGGCGGGTAACGGACGGTCAACGCGCGATTTCCGTCGCAACGGGACGGACGAACGGGCTAGCTAGCGAGCGAGCTAGCTAGCAAGCGAACGAACGAACAATCCGTGGTAGCCGAGAGAGATCCGACGCGCGACGAGAGCACCGCGTGGTCATGCGTACGTTCGGCGTAAAAATGACTAGGACGAGCGTCGCGCTGCACGACCGCCGGCACAAGGGCGTCGAAGGTCGCAGCTGCGCGCCGAGGAGCGGCATGCAGGTGCGTCCCTCTTTCGCGATACGCGCGATTTGGAAACTGCCACAAATTGCTCAGCCCTGCCAGACGCTCTGCGAGTATCTCTGACGGACCGACCACACGGACCGGCAGAGGGGGAAACGGAAAAGAGACTGGCTTGTGAACCCGGTCTAAATACGGACGAGTATATATAATACATATACTCACGGCGATGACGTCCAGTGTCGCGGCGACTGGTTTGAATACGGTCGCGGGGATGCTGCGGACCATTCTGGTCCTCTTGGGCAGGCGAATAGTAGTGGTCCGTGGTGGGGTTATGTTATTAAGGGATAAATGTATGGATAATATCAGGGTTCAGGGCTGTGTTTAAGGGGTTATGCCTACCTGCGGGCTCGAAAAAGGACATGTACTTTCGGAATTTATTTTTAAAAAACTTGGAGACTTTTTTAAACATACGTCATTGTATTCGAAAGTGTACATTTTAAAGTGCTTATAATAATTGCTTGAATGCAAAATATGAATAAATAGGGGAAATATCAGCGATCAGCCAGCGGCGTTTTTATTTTAGGCGTTTTGCGGTGACCACTGTAACTTCGAGTTCGTTTATCTAAAATAAAAAATTCGAGCAAATTTAGTTAATATATTAAGTTATCTAGCGCCCGATCGTTCTTTATCCTGAAAAATTAATTTACGACAAAATGGTCGCTGTTCAAATTCGAAGTATCGATTTTCGCTAAAAAAATCGTTCATTTTTAATCTATAAAATAAAAACTACGCAATGAAATACAAAAAGCCATGATCAGGCACTAGATTTTTATGTATAGAATGAGTCCATCAAAGCAGAATCAGTTCGGTGCAGCGGTTCTCGAGATATTTTGGTCACCGATTCTGAAAATGTGGTTTTGAGAAAAACATGTTTAAAATTTCAAGTCAGGTTTACAACCGAACCATTGCAAATTTTTTATATATAGTTATTCTTAATATTACGGCTTTATATAGCTTTGTGTATTTACTAACACAACCATAAATTGCATTGGGGCACAGTATTCATGACTCACGCACCCCTAAAAAGAGATTCTACCACTTTATATCTGCTCCGAAACTTCCAAGGCCGTATACTTTAAACGGGCGTAACTCCGCCAATTTTGGTCGGATCAACTTCAAACTTTCACACAATATTTCTAAAATTGACCCAAAAAACCCCAAAAATTGATTTTTTCAAAATTTATATGTAGGCATAACCCCTTAAGGGGTCTGTTCATTCTTAACCCCACCCCCCATGGAACCTAACTGATTTTGTTTTAAATTCGCTATATATCATGACCTTAATATGTAAAACTCGTGTAACTTCATTTGACGGAACTTTACAGGAGAGCAATAAAACAGTTTAGAATTAATTGCTTTTAATGTTTTAATAAAAATAGGATTTAGTTAGCTTCATAGGGTTTCATTTTTGTATATCGTGTTAAAAATTAGGCAATCGCTCCCCTTAGACTAACAAACACAATAATTTGATAGTTAATCATTATCTTTTGTATTCGCATTAGCGTGGCCAAGGGAGCCAGGAAGGCGCACTTGCACCTTTCCTCCAGAGAAAAACAGAGACCTTCCGCTAGGGGGGAATAAATTGAATTTCATCCTCCCCCCCCCCCAATACCCCACGCCCAACCCTCCCGCAGAGGAGAAAACTATTATATTATATTAACTAATATTTTGTACGTAAAAATAAATCTAAAATCCCATTTAAGGTCATATTATGAAATTTGCCTTAAGATATCCCCCCCCCCCGCCTAATAACCTGGGAACATACGTGTGTATTCGTTTGAAACAAAGTACACCATGTACATTATATACAAAAATATTTTTCGCATTATCGAGCGCTAATCCCCTTATTGCATCTGGCCCTTCAATTGATGTTACAGGATTATTAGTTACAGTAGAATATTAAAATTAAAGTGCTTAATTCTAATACAATTTTACTTAATACTTTCACGTAATGAGGATAGTATTGCATTTTTTGTATTTAGTTGCGTTGCTTTGTGCGCAGTCCGTATTTTCGGGGGGGGGGGCAGCCCACCCTGGCCCCTGCCTAGTTATGCCAATGACCATGTAATGAGGCAGCGATACTGTACATATACTCTCAGCAGAGCATTCAGACTTCACTCTTCATGTGAAGGACGACTGCATTGCGATAAGTCTAGTATGTATTGTGTAAAATGAAAAAATGTCTGTACGATCCGATAGTAGCAACATTTTGTTGTACTTAAATAACGACAATATACGCGTAATTATAAATCATTCTCAATTGTCAATGAACATTATTAAAGTATATTCATACCCCTAAGGAATGAACGAAATCAAAGAAATGAACAATAAGACGAAACATTTATGTTTAATGTACACATACCACTGTTTCAAAAATAGTCAAAAACCAATTTGTATTGTTCAATTTCAAAGGCACAAAGGTATCTATATTGTTGAGCAAATCCTTGATTCAGGTGAATTTGCTCATTCCAAAAACAAACCTGTAAAAAATCTACCAAAAATTGCAGCTGATCTCTGCATCGATCCCACAATTTTAGCAGTTACATCTGTCTCACGGTACTTTACTGGAGGCAGCACCAGCTAGACGTCCAATTAAAAGTTATAGTCTGCACAAAAGTAGCTGGTCATGCGAAAATTGCTTCCTCCATTCTAAATTACGCGAAATGAAACACGTGTCTATAAATTTATCACGGTAGATTAAAAATGAAACGATTGAACAGTTGGGAAGTATAATACGGATAACACTCAGTACTGTTTAGGGGCCAACTAACTTTATTCCAGCTGTAAATTTGTTCGCTCGAAGTGATTCCACACACTCATAAAACCTAGACTCCGACTGACACGCTAGCAAAAAATTATATTACAAGTGTTGAAGCAGTTAGACGATGAACGCCATACGCGAAGGTCCAACCCATGATAAATCATTTTTACACGTAATTTCCAATATTTTTGTGTAAATTCTTTTGAAGTAATCTAATGTTATTCGATTCGAACAATCAGTTACGTAATCGTTGAAGGCATAAATTTAGTGCAATTACATATTGGTGTAAAATTTGTATTTTTCATTGAAAATGTGTGATATGAGTGTTTCAATGTTGCCGTGAAAATTAATTGTGATGGAAGATTTATGTGGAATAGAATATTATAAACTATAATGAATTTGTTTTTGATCGAACATGTACTTTGCTTAATATTTTTTATTTGATGTGGATGAACAAAACAGAACGAAGTATTTACGCTACTATTATCTTCCTATACAGGATTCAGGTGAGTGGATTTCGAAAGGTTCTTACAATGTTTAGGCATACGTTTTCTAAATGATCCAGTCATTGCTGGGTTTTGTAGTATATATTAAACAAAGTAACATAAAAAATTTGTTCATATCTTACAATGTATATTAACACTATGTAGATCCACCAAGCAAGTCAAAATGACTTGTCAATACACTCTTACAACGACGATTAAAATGTTATGACAATACATTTTTTCAAATCTTTTGCACTTTTTATTACGATATGAAAGTGAAGAAATTAATCACTTTCTAAATTTCTAAATTTTCAAAAGTTTTTCACGTTTATCCACCGATCGAAGCAAATATGAGTTTATCGTCGGTAGTTCTAATGTTAATAAATCCCAGACTGATTGTTTACTCTATGCGTTACTTTTCTTTTATTATTGGTTAATTTTTAGTATTTAAATTAGTATTAGTGAATTATTCTTTTAGTATTTATTACTTTTCTTCACTTTTCTTTTACAAAAATCCTGAAAAAGTCGTTTTCTTTTAGATCGTTTAGATGAGAATGTACCCTTAATAACAGAACAATCATACGTGTCACCGCAAAACAGAATACACAGAACCTCGAGAAAACGTTCCGATAAGCCTAATATTACCCGTTTGGAAGAAAGCTGTGGCGTACCATCCCGAAACTAGCGGACAAAGATTCGAATTTGACCGTGGTCGAGTCGAATTGCACCCGGGCCTGCGCAACTGTGCGCCGTCGAGGAGGTCCGCCGCGAGAGGCGGCGGCGTCGCGACGCTGGCATGTGCCGCAGATTATGCCGCATTGGCACAACCGTCGCACGACACCGGTCGGTCGACGAAGCGTGGTCGGGACGAGAGCCCCGGAGAAGCAGACGAATGAGTCGATCGCGAGAGGATTAAAAACGTGAGAACACACGATGCGCCGCCGCGGAAGACGACGACGTCCAGCTGATTGTTCGTAAACGATCGGTGGAAGAAAACCCAAGGGGAATAATATAGTCACGCGTATTTCGACGG
Source organism: Dufourea novaeangliae (assembly GCF_001272555.1). Lineage (NCBI taxonomy): Eukaryota > Metazoa > Arthropoda > Insecta > Hymenoptera > Halictidae > Dufourea > Dufourea novaeangliae. The sequence continues at coordinate 2,754,818 of NW_015373895.1, read as the reverse complement.
AAATAGAGAAAGACAAAAGGAAAGCATAAAAACACGTTCCCGTACGTGATCGTCGTCGGCTTACCAGGAGAAAAAGAAGCCCACAGGATCATGAACGTCCGACGGTTGCCCGGTTTCATGTACCACTACAAGGTGGTCACGCTGTTCGTGCTTTCGATACTCCTTCTGGTCGTCTACTTGCTCCTCCACTGGGGTATTATGTGCACGAATCTCGAAGCCTGGCGGCACGTATCCAACGTGGTGAGTCCTTTTCGAATCAACGTTACACACCGAGGGGGCAAATCTTCTTCTCAATATAGTCCGCGACTGAACGTACACACACGCAGGATATCGCACGGTGATCCTTGAGGGGATGAAACGAGGGTAGTGAAGTAGGGGACACGGGAGCTAGACGGGCACGCAGGCGCCCTCCTAACCCGCACGAAACCGACTGACGAGACAATACCTGCCAATGTTACGCTTTACACCAACAAATATCGGAAAGGAAAGCGAACCCGGTGTGTACACTTGCCAATGTTTACAATCCTGTCACTGACGACGAGTCCTGTTGTGCTCGCGAGAGTAAAGGACGCCGACGATTTTCGAAGTACACGGACGACACGACGACGAAGACGACTCGAGGGGACAACGTCCTCGTGTTACTAATTCGCTGCCGAGTTATGTTGGATTTTCACCTACTTTACCTTCGCCGCGTTCCGTGGATTTCATTTCATCGCGATTTCTGGAAAAGATAGACCGCTCGTGATGTGCATATCGTTTGTTTGGATTTTTTATATCGATTGTTAGGATCCAAGAACGTACAGCCTACTGTGTAGAAAAATACAGTGAAAATTGCGGAATACATATTTCTTGTGGAGTCTTTCATTTTCGCTGGAATGAATTGATTTTTAATCTATTACATCATAATATGTACGAACTTCACGCATACCTCGACACATTTTCCACGTACTTTTATAGTACAAAGTATGTAGAATTTATTTTTAAAATATTTGCTAATTATTATATTAATTTTGGAATACAAGTGCATAGCTATTTTCATCTTAGTTTAACCATAATTTTCGTACTTGCGGTCGAACATTTAAATATTAGTATTAAATGATTTTTAAGCTTTTATTTTTATTTGATGAATCTTTGGAACATATTGATCCTGACACCCGTCATTAGCAGATACAGAATTTCCATAAAACTTAAATAAAACACACTCAGATAGAAACAAGATAGAAACATTTGAATGTTCTTAATTTCTTTAAAACTGTATGTAGTTACAACTGTATGTAACATAACATGTATGTAGTATTATACATGTGTGAAGTACAATTTCATGATTGCATTCATCCCATTCAACGAAGTTCGATAGAAAAAAATCATTCATCACTCATGCATGAAAAGAATTTATTTACTTGTACATAATAGCTACAGTGGTTCAGAAAAAGTATTTTGCACACTCTGTTCTTTGGAGATAACTTTGTAATGAATAGATTGCGGATTTTTATGCAAAATAACATTTTCTAAAGTAATTTATGAAGACAGAAGAAAATGTAGAAATTTATTTTACCTCTTAAGTATGCTATTGGGTTCAGAATAAAGTAGAAAACTCGTTGCATCCGATGAATGTTTTCATCGGATTTGTGATATTATTTTGAAATGTTAAATTATTAACCTTTCTAAACGAACATATTGTGTCTGCGTTTAATGAAGTACTAAAAAGTGTAGATTATATAAATGTGCTACAATTTCACATAAATTTCTTTCCAACTTTAAAACTGAATGGGCAAATACTTTCTCGACCCAGTGTACACTTTTCAATACAAAATTTCAATAAATCCCCTACATTTCATGCTTCTCACAATTGCTAGTAAATTTAATTCTATGATAGAGTTTCAAAATATTCATCATCATGTTGATCAGTGGATTAACATCCCCTTCTCCTCATTTCTAGATAAAAAACGAATAATTGATTGCGGTTATAAATTCAATTTGTCGTGACTGGTTGCATTGTAGTATCCGTCAAATGCCAGCTTAGTGTCACTACTCATTACGTTCAGGCATTCAACTATCGTGCTGGAATATTAAGAACAAAACGGTTTACGTAAGCATTATCCAACGTACGCGAGGTCACGAAAAAATGTCAGTGCATACACCTCGTACAAAATTATCGTTAATGTTTTCCCATTCACAATTGCGGTCTAAAAATAAAATCGCACACGCTGTTTAAACTTGTCGAACATTATAAATAAAGTGACACGACCCGGACGGCAATCCATACCACGTTACTTTTTAATAAAATGGATGTGTTCCCCGAGTATTGAAATTATTGAATAGCGTTTTCTTTTTCAACCGTTGGACTTTATTACTCATGTGATATAAAATCATGAAAATGAAAATTATTTATTTCTTCTAAATTCTCTTTATATACCAAATTGACATATGTACGTATTATATTTGATTTCTGAACTGTTTGCCATACCCTTTATATTTTAACTTTGATGTTCTGTTATGAAAGTAAATCAGACGTAAGATATTGAAATAGAAGTAAAGTACCGTTTATATTTTCATAACATAAAACATTAGATGCTACCATTAAAACTGTGTGCAATGCTCCAAATAAATAATGCAGTAGGAAATAAATTAATTATCGTTCAATGGAGTATTAAATACTTTACGTGTTCTAACAAATTATTATATGTAACTAATTTTAAGAAAATGTAGTATTGTGTGTGTTGAATATAAAATATACAGTTTTTTAAAACTAAAGTTAAAGTAAACTTATTACTCTTTAAAATTATATTTGTTCTGATTTTTGGCAGACTTGAGGAAATGTGCATCACTTTTTATTTTTTCGGCAAATTCTGAACAACTTTCTTTCAAATTAAAATGTATAAATAATTCATTTTTTATAAATTCAAGCGAATATCTATTTCGTTAATTTCTCCATTTAGTTGACATGACACTAAAAATTCTTTCATAATATCCTGATGTCGCAGAAATTGAAAAGACATACGAAAATATTTTTAAAATATTCATACATTTATAATCAGCACTTTTTAAAATCATGTGCCATTTGCTACTTGATATTTGGGATCTTGTAAAATGTTCAGAACTTTGAAGAGACTCAAGGTTTTTTTGAATTAATGTTACTTCATCAAAAAGGTCATCCATATTCAAATCCAGCTTTTCTTTAGGCTTTGAATCTTCAACAACAACAACAAATTTCTGGTATATTGGAAATGAATTATTTAACAGACTTAAAATTGACAGTTTGCCAAATGTAGAATTTTCAGCAAAGTTAAAGTCTTCTTCTAAATAAGTAATTGCTGAAGAAAGAAATAATTTAAAGTCATTGATAATTTTTGGAGATTCAGCATTATCTAATTTTTTCAAATGTTGATGAACTTGAAAGCCAAAAAATTCCTCATCATATCGAGATTTAAGCTGATTTCTTAAGTTGGTCAAAACATTGAAAACATCTGCACCAGAAGTTTCATTCTTCTCTAGTTCTTCAACAGCTAAGCTGAATATCAACATTAAATGTTGTGAGAACAATAAATATATTTCAAGATTTTTAATTTCAAAATAAAGGAGATTTGGCATTTTTTATAAACTCAAAACAGGACAAAGACAGAAAAGCTAATTAAAAGACTGTCCTTTCCAAAAACGGACGGTTGGCTACCCTAGCTAAACCTCATTAAGAAGTCAGCGTTACACCTGGGGATCTCTTCTTGTCAGTGCCGAGGAGCCTTCGAACATTCATCGAGAATTTACTGTATATTCATCACAGTTTATTACAAAATGTTAACCCTTAATATATAAACGTGGGTGTTTCGTGTCAAAGCTAGTTCAAAAGATTCTGGGTTTCTTGAAAACTAATGGATAACGAACCTTTGCCCCTGTCTAAAAAAAGTTGTTGAATAGGTATCTTAATTTAGAATGTTCGAAGGTACTATATGAATTTTTTTCAGATATTAACAAAAATGATTACCCACTGAATAACCCATCTTTACACATTAAGATACCATACATATCTCTACATCAAGGATTCTCAAACTTTTTATATTTTGTACCACATAAATAAGAATCACAAAATATATGTACCACCACAAAAGCATTTCCCGATTAAAAATCAGTACATTCCAAATGGACTGTGTATAATCAAAGAATAAAACATTTTAAATTTCTTTTATTTAATTATATTCGTAAATGAAACTTTTACATTATAATAAAATATAGTAAATGATGGGTAATAATACATGAGCAAATATTAAAGAGATTTATTATTGGTGAGGATTACTACGAAGGATGAGCCTGTTTCATTGAACATATTAGATATTTATTATTTTCAAATAAATAAATCATATTTTTCAACAAAAAGGTTCAAAATATTTTTTGTAAAAATTGTACCACCAAAAATAACATAATGTACCATTAGTAGTACATGTACCACAGTTTAGGGTTAATATTGCAATTAACATTTGTAATAAAGTGTATACAGTAAGTTACTCATGCGTTACGGTGTATGAAGGTGCGTGATAGCATCTTATGGGAGCCGCCTTTGCTCGAGAAATTCTCTCATCATGGCGGTCACGAGTCACGACAACTAAAAATATCGCGTGCATGATCCGGTGTGTACAGATTCAGACGTCTACACACGCATGCAACCAAGAAGCATGTGCAAATGTACACAGGTATTGTACGTAACGGACGTGCCACCCACGCGATAAGAGAATAATTCACTTTTATTGCTCTCATTCCGACGATGGTTGAACATCCACGGATCGAACGTAAATGTTCTACGACATGGCTACACTGTCCACCCACGAAATTCCTTTCCTCCCAATTAATACGCGTTTTAATGCTTTGCAGACAAGGATTTTTGTATACGTCGCGAACACTTTCAGTGAAATATGTTGGGGCAATACAGCGTGCCTCACTAGGGTGACGCGTATTTACTCTTGAGAACAATGGTTTTCAACATTTTTCTCGCAGCACCCCGCAGAATGATTCCAATTAATAAAAAAATAATCTGTGAAAAATTTGAGCTCGTTAGGATAATGGGAAAACGTGCCCCCAGCTCTTAAGAGGCTATGCTAGTGTGACGGCTATATTATATTATTTATAGTATATATATAGTTGAATTATTTTTGTGTCACTCTGTAGTTCGTAACGAAAACTGATCCATTCTCTGTATGTTCGTAGTATTCTTTCTCTTCCTTCTCCTTATGCTCCCTCCACATAACTTCTCCACTATAAACTTATTTCATTCTAAAACAGGTTGTAGAACGAAATACGTAAAGGAAAACATTTTCTCGAGGTTGCAATGAACGTAAGAATACAAACTTATTCGAAGGTAAAACGTAACGCCGCTCATAACACTTTTTCCGAAAGAACTATCTTTAAATTGCGTCTTTATGTTTGTTGCAATTTTATGTCCACCCGCAGCAACTTGGTAGATTCAAATATCTCCTTCGTGTCGCATCGAATATGCAAATATCCCGAATGAAAGTACATAGTATGAATTTCAATGATGTTTTCTTAACAATGTTAGGTTATCGTATGTAAAAAGGAGGATTTTTTACTCGTATTTGAAATTACATTAACATTTAAAGGAATTGTATTGATCAAACTAAGATTATCTATATTTGCCAAAAGAATCTTATTCTTAAAATCGAATTTTTGAACATAAATATCTGAGTTTAACATAAATACATATATGTATTGAGAAGATTATAATAATTCTAGTCTTTTTCTGAATTACTTGTTTGTTAATAAATAAAAAGCCAAATGAAACAAAACTATAGGCTTATGGTAAATAAAGTTAATCGAAATAAAACCGCCATTCACTGTGCAACAATCGATTATGACCTACACTAAACGAAAGCAGAAATAGAAATATAAAAGTATTTACAAAATGATAAAACTAATTAATAATGTACTATTCATTTTATATCCTCTAATATTTTTTTAACTTCAACCAAAAGTAGCAAATTACAATTGTGTAAATCACACTGTATTTTAGGCCATGTTTATTACGTCATTAACAATTTCGTAATACCTTGTAACATTTACTGCATATTTGATAAGTGTGTGATTAATTGTTGAAAATATAGGCAGAATACGCTTGAAATCCGTTTGACGTGATATGTTATACTAGTCGAACCGCTGACTCCCAGTTGATACACGAAATAACATCAACTGAATGAAACAAACTTGTGAAACGGTTGAAGGACGCGCCTCCCAAGTAGAATAATCCATCGCGCCAGACGTAGCAATTTCACGCGTATTTTGTCCGTATTGTTAACAATTGATAACTTGGAAACGAAGCGTCGAATGCAATTTCGTCATTTTTGATCTTGGTCTTAGTTTGGCGTGTAGAATTCAACCTGTGAAAGTATCCTAAATTTTTACTAACACCCTGTATACGCGGCATATCACCCAAAATACATTCCTATTTGACTCACAATCAACGATGTTAAACGTAATAAGAAGAGCTTTGCTTTGCTACTAATGGGAATCATTTGACCGACATCATATTCGAACGATTTACGAATAAATTTTCTAATGTTAAAAAAAAAGTGTTTATTAGTATTTAATAATGATATTTATTGATTTATTTAATTATTAAAATAAATTAATCGGTTAGTTACTTTTGTTGCACCCTGTATAAACAATATTTAAAAAATGTGATTTTCTTCAATATTATGCAACATAAAAAATTGAGGTTAAATATTTTTCGGTTGGTCTACGATCCAATTTTAAGCGCTAAAATAGGAACATCCCCTAATAAGAAGCATCATATTGTAGATAACATTTTCGAATTTTTATGAAATTTGGTATTGCGTAGAACGCTGGTAAATATAAAACATATATATTTTAATCGACTATATCCGTACTGAAAGGATAAAGTACCAATTTCATAAAAACTATCGACAACTAATGAAAATAGAAATACATGATAAATACAGAAAACATTTAAATTTGAATAAATTAGCATTACCCAAACGAAAACTTTTCAATACTTCACATTTTTCTGTATAAGGTAAATGTCCCAGTGGTTGGACACGTCCTGGTGATTGGACACTATCGTGAATTTTTGTTAATATTAAATTTCTTTTAAATAATAGCGAACTTCAGGATAGAAAATAATAATCCTTAGTTATTTCTTATCATATTATATACAACAAATATTATCATTTAGCAATCATGAACTTGAGGCGACATAAGTGCCGTCGTAAATATTTCGCTAACATTGAGTGCGCATTTCTTAAGCTCGTAAATAATAAATAATTCGTGTGTTTCTATTCAATAAAAGTTTCTTGAACTTATTAAAGTCTCTAGAGTTGATACCAACTTTGTTTTAATAAAACCTTTTTCTTTTAATGTCGAAATTACCGAATTTATTTACTGGTACATGAGAATGCTGATTGCGTAGTCGTTGGACGCTTGTCCAGTCACGCGAGCAGCATCGAGCAGAGTTAGGGTATGATTTAAAAAATTATTTTCGTTATATTACAGTAGCTATTCTTGTTGCTTTTTATATTAATAACAACATTTAATTTTGGAAGCTCGTAGTTTTTTTTACATATTTCATACATAATAAATATCATTATTTTGTCACAACCATAACCTCAGCGATTCTCGTACTAAATATTCACTAAAAAACTAGAAGAGAAAAAAAAATTTTCTGCCAAATAAGTTGCAAAAAGTGTTAAGAAAATCAAAAACAAAAAAAAGAATAATTGTAATTTTGTTAATTTTGTTTAAATTTCTTTAATTTTGTTTTATTTAACATATATATTTTCTATGAAACATTTGTAATAAACTAAAGTTAAATCCACTATGTTCTAATGCACAATTACCTAAATGTACAAAGATAAATGTTTAAAAGCTATTACCAAATATATTATATAATATATACATAATAATAAAATGCAATTTTCCCTTAGTGTTATTTATTTATCAATTTATACTGTATACATTTATAGATGTAGTTCATAATTTGTATTATTTTATTAATTTATAATTTTGTTTCTTTTATTTATTGCATTAAATTAAATTTGTTGCGTTTTTATTTGAATTTTTACAACGTACAAGAAAAGTATCATGTTTTACTATTACAAATCAGCTATGGATAATTTACTGAATTTTATGTTCAAACACTGGGACAGTTAAATTTAATCACTCGCACATACCGTAAATTCCGTCCAATCACTCGGCCAAATAAACGCTTTTAGATATTCATAAATTTTAATACTTTTTTCCACGTGCACGCTTTCTTATAACGATTTGTCTGGAAGAAGTTTTGCTCTATCGATTAAATGTACTTTTTTGCCAATGTATATTATTTTAATATATAAAAAATCTTCGTAACCGCAATCTTCGCCTTAAACGTCCAACCACAGGGACACTAAAACTATTTATTATTAATCAAACTTTAACTTAAATAACTTATTAAATATAAATATTTACCTGACTTATATTTGTTTTGATGTAATATAATCTGATCCCTTTTAGAACATGGTAATGCTAATCCTTTATTGCAACTGTACACGTAGATCTTTGGAAAAATCTGTCTTCGTATGGACCAGAATTATTCGTACAACGCCTGATCATAATTTTCATTTCAGTGCAGCACGCACAGAAAAGGAGCTGCAATAGGAATTCTATGCGACCCGCTATGCGCAGAAAGAGGCATTCATTCGCTCGCGTGCGAAACGCTGCATGCTGGCAAAGAAGCGGTATTCTCTGCACACTGGGAAGCGACACGGCTAGTATTCAAAGCCTCGAGGTTAGTTTTCGAAATGCTCAACACAGTTAGAAAATCTCCTTCTAATAAAGTCACTTGTTTAAAGTATCCTCAAACCAACGTGAAATATTCGCATCGACAACGGCAGCGAAAATCGCGTGTTTGTCCACAGTCAAAATGCGAATTTTTTCGATGCTGCACAGTGGTCCATAATCAAAATTTAACAGTTCATATAGTTATTTAGTTTAAGCAATCAAAAATTTCTGAACTTATAAATTTTATTCAAATAGAAGTAGATAAAGGAACACAATTTTTATCAATTCTAGGGAGCCTTTTCGATGACGTCATGATTCGCCAACAGTGTTCCCATCTTCACGAAAGTCGGAATTGTCAGAAAATTTTTTTCTATTTTTGACTAAGATTGATGATACGAAAGGGTCCGAGGAGAATATTAATGCATGGAACAAATCTGCCATGGTTAAAAATAAGTTGATGTCAGCTTTTTGGAAGATAAAAGAAATTTTGTTTACCATTGGAACTGCTAAATTTTCATTCTAAACCACTGTGTGCCGCTGCGTATATTTCATGTCGATATGTGTGATCAATATCAGTCATTTTGATAAATGATACATATGAATTTCCATATTATGATATTACTAGATTGTATTTTTATAAGTAAATTCTAGTTGATATGCATTAATATAAAATAAGCGTGATATGTACATGCATTGCTATCACATTTGCCTTTACTCGTAAAGATTAAATACGAAGGGAAAAATACGAGAATATAATCAGATATTTCCAAATGCTATTTAAGCAGATGTTATGAAAAACTTGTTTAGAATGATAACCTGCATGTTTCAAGGTCATCGAAATCGGTGAGGATGGACCTCTTTCAAATAATTACCTAAGAAATCTGCAATTTGTCATTTTTACGGGTTTAGCAGTTCTAGTGTTAACAATTTCTAACGAACCGATCCTGATAAATAGACGAGCACAGAATAAACATTCAGAAAGTGTATGGAGTAAATGCCCTAGTAGCAATTACTGTTGGCATTTTGATGGGCTTTTGATGCACTATTAGTTGGCCAACAGTTAGAATTGTCACCGTTTTTTGCAACTGGGCCAACAATCATACCCAACGTGGGGCCCACGTCACTGTACTACGAAGACCTGGAGGTTTCTTTCTGTAGGGCCAATTGTTGAATATCCACGATAAACCAACAATAGGTAGACAGTTGGCTATACTTACTACACTTCCGTAAAATCCTTTACAAATATTTTAAGGAGTATAACACTGGAAATAATATTCATAATAATTACTTGTTATAACAATTATATACATGTATAAATTGTATATGTATACTCAACAGGTAAACAAGTGTTTTACCAGCAAAGTTACCTTTACAATTTATTATGTACAATTTATACATGTATCTAATTATTACAAATAATTATTATAAGTTATTTCCAATCTTCTGTCCTCCGACTTTATTTTCACAAAATGTTAAATGTCAAACGTGCTGCACTACAGTAACAAATTGTAGGTATATTCATAAATAAGAAAACAAAAAATCAATTTGAAATATAGTAACAAGTTTTTGGTTGTAGCAACGTTTCTGACGTTTTTCAGACAATATTTAAATGTTGGCAAATTTTGGATGAGCCAATGTTGTATTATCATTGTAAATTTCTTGTTAATTAACCATCTATAATAATTGTAGACCCAACATTGGATATTCGTTGGCAAATCGTGATAACTTTGTCGTCGTAGGCCCTATTTTGGGGAATTCTTAGGCAAAAACACTAACTATATCCCAACTAGCTCCCAACTGTTGAATACCGTTGGCCAACCATAAATGCTAGTAGGATGATCATCGAAGGGATTTCAATTTCAGAACGAAGACCCCGGCTGAGCAGTACGAGTCGCTCTACTGGATAGACGCGTCCGGCATAAAACACTTCCCTACCGAAGAGGACTTCAGCAACATGATCAAAGATCTGGTCGTTAGCAAACTGAACGTGACGCTGTCGGGGCATCAATTAGAAAGGCTAGCGCGACTTCGAACGCACCGTATCGAGACCGAGCCAACCAGGCGACAGCTCGAGATGGAGAATCTTTGGCCGTTGCTGCAGGAGAACGAGTACCTGATGAGCATCCTCTACGAGGACAGGGATATTTTTCCACAGCTGATTGGCACATGCGGGACATTCTACGCGGTCGAATATGTCCGACCGATAGAAACACCCACGACGGTGCTGGCCCTATCCGACTCGAAACCGGAATGGGCGAAACGGTTGAAGCTCGCGGTGATGATACTGGACCTGCTCGAGGAGCTCGACACCAATTTCCCTGAACCGATACATCTGTGCGACGTGAAGATAAACCACTTCGGTTTACCCCTAGGCGGACAGAAGCTCAAGTTTCTCGACCTGGACGCTGTCTACCCTAAAACGTTTATCAGCCGTATCACGTCGGACAAGAGGAGCTGCGTGAAACACGAGGACTGCGACTACTTCGACTGCAGGTCGGTCTGTTCGAAGAACAAGCGTTGCGAGTCGCCGGTACTGAACAATAACTTACAGGTAATTTATTGGGACAATTGCCAGAATTTAATGTAGGGTAATTGGATCTAATATTGCGTAGAATGTAATATTGCCAATCGTAATATCTCGTGAAGAAAGTGCTGAAATTTGTCGGCAATGAACGAAACTAATGGCCAGGCATGTGTAGAAAGACACTCTGTAATTGCAACGCCGTATGAGCTACGTATAGCAAATGGAAAGTATTTCAGCAAATCTTGATAGAGTAAATATTTATTGAACCGTGACAATTTTATATCATATTGGGTCATTCCATGCGAACTCGGACATTGTTTGTAGTAAAATTTTGGATTTTGTTGACACATGGATATGTCGCAGTCCTTAGTGATGAATAAAAGTATCTCAAAGGACCTCTGAAAATTTTTTATATTACAGTAGACTCTAACTGTATTGCCACTAAATATATTGCCACGCGAAACACTGCCCCTTCGCACGTACTTTCAAGCACACAAATTCGCTCTCCCACCACGTTGCGAACACCGGCGCACCAGCACGGAAGAACTTAGCGTGGAGGGGGCTTAAAGTTGGTTTGTTAAAGATGGCGTTAAAAGTTAATTTGTTAAAAAATCAGTCCCATTATTTAATCGCTGAACTGTGTAATACCGTTAACGCAGAGGAAATAAATGTCGATATACATAATTTTCATTTACGTAAAAATTGGTTTATAAAAATAAAAAGTCTGTCTAAACATCTGTAATCCAACAATGAATCGGATCGCAACAGGACATAAGAAATGAAACCGGAACGATAAGCATGTTGAAACGTTTTTCTTTATAATCTCCGATGAATTCACAGCATAGTAATAATTTGTGGGATTTCAGATCGTATGCGAGAAGATATTCCTCGGCTGGACTCTCTCAGGGACTATCATAATACCTGGACTACTTATGTCGGAGCACACCACCAGCACGTTGGCAGTACTGTTACGGCAATGCGCGAATCCAGCCGGTGACATCGAGCACTTGCCTCGCGCCGCTGTGCCAGATAGCTTAAAAACGCGGTTATATAATATGCTGCACGAAATGGAACAGGAAGTTGCTGCTTCTGTGTAGTTATTATTTCGTTGGGATTCTTTCAACCGAAACCCACAATCAGTGGCTGACGACTACTTGTCAATCAACACATATTCTTCAGAAGCTGCAATGTAAAAACTAAACGCGTGATATGGAAATGACTGCAATATTAATCGAAAGCCACTGATGATAAATAAGATGGCCTTTAGAGTACGAGTAGACTATAAGAATCTATAAGCACTTTTAATTTACGCGTGGATACACGTGAAAAATACTGTTGAATCGAAAAATTGAATGTGATACGTAGTTTTGATGGGGATGGAAGTGGTTGATAATATTTCACAGAAAAATTCAATCTCTAAAGACGGGGAAAGTAAGTACTTAAAGTTATTTATTTTTCTACTTATATATATATTACATTAAAACTAACTATACTATTGTTTATGATATAACTCGTTGTATTATGCATTGTGACAGTGGTTTTTTTTTTTCGAAAATTGAAAAATGAAACGGGACACTGAATCAAGTCACCTGATATTTACGAACTGACGACAGTCAATTAAGAAATGTGTACTACATACAATATACGTGCTACATATTCTTTAACTTTTGGACAACTGTACTTCATTTTGTGAAAATATATTAAAAGAAATATTTGTAGTTATTGTCTACTAACAAATGACAATAAGATAATACAAAGGAAATATTTGTTGTATTCCGAAACATTGTTGGGTCAGAAATATTTGCGATTAATTAAAAAAATATTAGAAAGCAAAAAGCAAATGTATTTGATCGATCCAATATTTAAAAAGTTTAATCAGTTTGATTGTTTTCAACATATTTGTATTTTCGTCGTAAATAATCATAAATTCTGCACGTCAAAAAGTTATACGTATTAAGTAATCCTCAAATTTTTACGACGTCATCTCCTATCGATTATTTTCTGTGAGACTGCAACCTCCTCGACCTCCTTCAAGCATCACACTTAATCAATTTTTGCAATTCAGGAAGCCTTCTAAAACACAGCACTATACCTATATAATTATTCGAACGATCGACAGATACAGAATGTCCCAACACGTAAGGTTACTAACGTGAAATCTAGTAGAAAATATAATTCTAATAGGAAGTATGAAGAAGTCTCAATATATCAATCACAAAAATTTAAATGGAATCTGTAGAAGATTTCTTATCCATGAATAATAAAAGTTTATTTTGGAATTTCGCTGAACACGGTTTCGATATAGCACGGGCGAATTACATACATAATATACAGGGTGGTCCGTTTAAGTTAGGCCACCTAAATATCTCTCAGGTTATTTTGATGCAAAAAATATTTGTTACGTAATGTTCATAGTGTCAATGGACGAATATCTGGCAAGAATATTTTTTTCCCAAGGTCATTTTTTTTCGGTGGTATCAAGGTCATCGGTGTTTTTTGACACATAACTACATTTTTTTTCTATTGCATCGTGTATCTGATCGAAAAATACATTCAGATATTTATAATAATATGACCTTGAAATGACGTAACAAATATTTTTTGCATCACAATAACCTGAAGAGGTATTTACGTGGCCTTACTTAAACAGGCCACCCTGTACCACAAAATGTATATTTTACAATTATTTAATTTATTTATACCGACTTATAAGACAGTTGCCTGTACGTATTACATGTACGTAAAAATGCTTCCGTAGTAACTGTTCAAAAATTACGCATCATGCTATTCACTCATGAGGCTGAAAAAACGTCTATACATGAAACTCGCGGAATGCAGTAACTAACAATGATAATAATTTAATATAACAGTTATTCAAAATGTGTTCCCCTTTTTGTAAGAATTTTTGATACCTTTATATATTATCGAATTAACGACACTTCCCTGGTCTTCCTACTGTTCTTTCATATCAGTGTATGCTTCCATTATCCGTACAATCGATTCTCCTTCTCTAGTAATCGATCTTAAATAAGCTTCGTCTCTCAATTAATTATTTATTATTAATTTCATCAATGTATTCAACCACTGACAAATAATTTCCTAATGTCTTAAGTACCCATACTACTATACTATATGTATATATACTTAACCTTAGAATGGCCAACGCTTCTTAAAATTGTGCGAGTAGCTGTGACTAGATATATTTAGACTTCTTCCATACAACTTCCATTCTTTTTTTATCACTTGGGAATATGATTTTGTTCTTACAGCAATTAATGTTTCGAACAATAGCGAAAACCTTAGTCATAATGGACCTTTACTGTCGTCTAACGATTAACAAAAGTTTGAATGAGATCACTATCATATGGTTCCCCCAAAATTAAGAATATAGTCGTAAGTAGAACGATATTGTAAGAATAATGGTTCAATGAAACATGTACCAATTGTAACAATCCAAACATTTACTACCGGTAACGTATTTTTCAAAAACTACGTAAATACTTGATAGTATTTATCATAAACGTCGTTAATGGCCTTATATTTTGAGACACCATCTATATTTTTAATATCTATCAATCGATATGATTCTGCTTTTTAAATCCGTACTTTCAATCACAAACAGTAGTAAAATGGGAATCAATTATTTAGAACATCTTGGGACCACAAGTTTCTGTTCTGATTAACACGTTCATACCCACATCTGAATTTTGAGAACGGTGCTCTAGACATTATGTCTGTATCCGATTAATCTCGTTACTCGACATATAATTGTCATCGTAACATCATAAACGACATGTATAAAAGGAATTATTATACTTCTTGAGCTTGAGGCTTTGAGAATACGAAAGTCTTGTTCGAATGAAAGTTATTATTCATTATCTTATGTAAGGAATTCAATAAAATATTTTAATTCTTTCATAAGATTCTTATGCACAGGGATTACTCCATCAACTTTATTTCTTTAATCGAAATCATGTTAATCGTTCTTATGACCTACGATTTATTTGGTGTTCTTATAAATATAGGGAACAGATTCTATGAACAGTTAGTATTCTCAGTGAATATACAACAAGCAAAAACGTATGTACGCATACCCAGATAGCACATGGCGACTTGAAGACGTCCATTTTACGGCTCTTTTAGGTCTAAGCCGCCTTTAAGCCGTCTTCAAGGAGTCATGCGTTATCTGGGTATCAGTTGTATTGTTTTGGTATTTTAAATTAAGAACATTATTTATAGCTAATAATCATAACAGTATTGGATAAACCAATCCTAAAAAAATAGCAGAAAAAGGACGTGTTAAGAAACTACTGAAAACAATATTTCCCTCTTATACATAACTTTTTACTTATTTTCCTTAGTAATTTCTTTAAGATTTTTCCAAATACACAATAACTGGATTATCCAGAATACCGTCGTGTATCCAGAAAAAATAATTTTGATTTTTAATGACGAGAAAATTAATCAGTATTCTTCGGTAACAAAATTTGTTATGATAATAAACATTTAATCATAGTATTTCAAATACACTGAAATTACACAAATTAGTCAAATCGCGAAATGAAGGATGAATAATTTATGGAGAAAATCTAAATCAATTTTTTTGCTATTTTCTAGTTTTGTTATGGTAAATAATAGTATAATTAAACTTAAAATCTACTGTCGTTCGAATAATTACAAACAAAACTGTATATTTATACAAGTACGTCTGGATCGACGCAAGATACCGATACAAACGAATCGATTTTTCATAGTTATAAAGTTGTTCCTATGAAAAAGATCGAATGTTAGAGCTTAACTGTCGACTTAGCCTTGTAAAGCCTTGTTAATTGTAAAAGTTTATTTCGACAGATGGTATAAATAAAACCCCGTGCACAATAAGCAGCCCTCGAATCAAAAGAGGTAAGAAAAGAATCGAAGGATTTCTAAGTTTCTATAGATTCCAAAAAACGAACAACCTTTGTACTTTAAAACAGTAAGAAAATAAGTGACCACTAGAGGCTAGTGATAGTATTAAGGAAAAAATGTAAAACCAAATATAATTAACAGCGAGCACAAATATGAACTACTTTCACTTAATTGCAACCTTATTGCAGAGTACATACATATGTACTATAAATCTACTCAATACGCTTACATAGAAGCCAAATTATAAGAATTATTAATTTTAGTACACGCCTATACGACTTGAGGCATTTAAATAACAATCTTAATACTGTTTTAGTATTGTAGAGTTCAGAAATTTCTTTCTGATACTTGGTCATTAAAATTTAGTAAATAGCAATAACTTTAGTAAGTTTAGCATTAGATATACTTAGAGTTTCGAATTTACAAGAAATTCAATGAATTTACAGCGTTTAAGAAGACACTTTTAACAGCAAATCATTTTTCATTTATATGTACATATATTGTTTGTCTATGTAATTTCACAAAACAAAACAATAAATCTTATTTTCAAAACTAAGTAAATACTTATTACGTTTAAATAGTAGGGCTTTCCATTTAAATCGTTATTTCGATACCCTTTTGTAGCAATTAAAATAAAGAAAATGATAAATTTGAAAATCTAAAGGGGTACAAAATTTATTTAAATGTTAATATTCTGTAATGTATATATGACTAATATTCTATATTCCGTAAATTGCCTTATGTAAATCGTATTCCATTCCACATTTATAAATGATACCAGACGACGACATTGAAATTATAAGTAAGCATAAATATACTTTTAATATAAAATATTTATGAATTGCATTAAACATGGCATACAAGAAGATCCTAGCCTAGCTAAGGAACACAACAGATCAATGTTACTACTCGCGGATATGATTGCATATCCGCGTTCACTGTACTCGCCAAATTTAGCACGTATATAACCAGTCGCCCGTGCCGCTTCGGACCTATCGTCCTACGGCATGATTGGGGACCAGAGGAATAAAAAAGCATGCGACTCACCCGATGATAGAAGGGCTCCGTATAAGACAAGAATCTTGAATCAAGTGAAGCTTTGCCCGTGGACATCTTATTGAATACTCAGTGATGAATGTGAGCTTTACTGGACGACATTATCCTGAAAATCCTAACGAAAAAAATTATTAGTTACTACTCTTTTAACACGTTAATATTCTTTAATTCTTTCTCATTTAATTTGTAATTAAAATGATTCAACTTTGTATTAATAACAATTGAAAAACAAAAATTGGATACTTATTAATTTAATAAAATTCAGTCATGAAGAAAAAGACCCTACTGGAAATTCATTTTTAAAGACAAAAAGACTAATCATGATTCTTTAATAAGATATTTGACTCTACATATTGAACAACCCACAGGTGATCCCATTGTCAAAGCCATTGCAAGACACATAACATAAGTCTAGCAAACATGTTACTTTGACTCAAAAACCTACCCATCGCAAAATGTCTTCTTATACATCATCTCTAATATAATGTGTGTATGGAACACTTTTTTTTAATGCAAAGTATCAAATTTTTCAATCATGCAGAATATGAAATTAAATCAAGCTATTCAATGATATTCTCATTGGATATCATTTTGTATTATCATTGTGTGATTATATTGGTTAGTGCAAGGAGGAAGTCTGAGATTGTCACATTCCTCCACTAACGTTTGATTCATCATATATGTATTCAATATATTCTAGCCTACAGAGATTCATATATACAATCCACTAAAGGATACGCATTGAATATTAAGAGTATTAATACTGCTTTTTCCAATTATAAAATGTTTATTAATTGTATCAGTAGTAGAAAATGCTATGTATAGGAAGACCCTACCCTACCTAAGAAATACAATTGATCAATGTTACTACTCGAAGGTATGATAGCATACCCACGTTCACCGTACTTGCCATATTTAGCATATTGTATACAACCAGTTGCCCATGCCATGTTGGACTAATTATCCTATGGCATGATTAGGCACTGGAGGAGTAAAAAAGGCATGCAAAGACTCACCCGATGATAGAAGGGCCTACAGTTATTGCTGGTGGAACTTCACAGTAGGATGTCCGTTTAGTGTTTGACTAAAAACAAAAAAACAAGACAAATTTATTATACTCAGTATTATTATTATTGATAAATGTTACACACTAATTATTTAGTTTATAATATTTATGTGTTATGTTGTAGCATAATACATAACTATGCTGTCAGCATGAATGTTTTTTTATTTAATCCACATCCTGCTTTTGTACATATTCAAAAAATCCTTACAAGAACCAAAATTGCATTAGTTATGCATACTTTGATAGAAAGCATGATAAACTATACAGCTTGTATTAATCAAATTTATATCCGAAACTGTATATAAATGCAAATACAATAATCTCATACGGAAATACACGAGAAATTTTTTATTTTAATACAATTTCACGACCGAAATACAGTAAATTACAAATATTTCCAATTTGAATGTCTCGAAGTATTGTTGTTTAAATTTTTTAACATTGAAGGAAGCCATTTTGAATACTTCAACTAAATATATGAATTGAATAAAGTGCTCGAAAAAATTCTCATTCGATCTTAACACAAACTACGAAATCACGATTATTTCACTTACGGTTAAAAACAATATAAAAATAAGTAATGAAGTGTCACTTTGTTGTTATAATAAATGTTATAATAAATGTTACAATAACTTACCAGAATTCATCAATTTCCCGCCGAATTCCGTTTGAAGAGACTCAACGATACTCAGGACGGTAGTGCATACTTCCAAGCCGAAACTCTGGAACAGAAAATAAACATGCATTTTAAGTAATTACACAACGTTAAGAATAGTGACGTTACACATGAACAATTATTGAACTCGTGGTGTGTCGCAAAGATTTCAAATTGAGTCAGAAATACGTAAACATTATATTAATTGGTATACAGTGCAACCGAAAAGTAAAGCGATACCTACGATATCGAATTAATTTGGGATTATTTAGTCTATATTGAATAATATTAAAGGACAGTAACGACAGAGAGCTAATGAAGGTACTAGTAATTAATATATATGAATAAAGATGAAAAGTAAATGTCAAACACTCACTTTAGCACGAACAAACGGCTTCTACGTCTTATTGCGTTAACTTCTTCGAGACGAATGACACTTCGGTTACACTCGGCCGGTCTCGAGCAGTTCATTCGGCTATCTTCGGGGGATTGCGCGTAGCTGATTGGTCAGGTCAGAGCGGTAGCTTCCCGCCTAATCGACTTGGCGGGAAAAAACATGTACCCTACTCCAGTTTAAAAGCCGAATGTAACACTTGAAAAACATAACACCAAAAATATATACATATGTATTTTGTCACTCATCTAAAAGATAACTTATTAAATGTCCGTTAACATGTTTATAGAGAATACTAAATTTATTCAGATTTTACTTGATGGGAAGCATGATCTGGGAAACTAACATATCTCTCATTCTTGTAAACGAAGCCAATGTCAAGATTGATAACAATCGAAAGCCGATCGAAAAATTCTTACTTTCTAACAAATTTGTTCGACACTTATGCACAAAACATAGTTAAACTCATTTAAATAAAATAATTAATATTTAATATCTCTCGCGAATACTAAGACGGGATTATTGTTTTATCATTTGTGATAAAATAGAAATTATTTACGTGTAAAACTTGATTACCATATCTACATCTTACATGTTACAAGTATTAAAGGACAGTAACGATAGAGAGCTAATGAAGGTACTAGTAATTAATATACATGAATAAGGATGAAAGGTAACTGTCAAACACTCACTTTCGCACGAGCAAACAACTTCTGCGTCGTATCGTGTCAACTTCTCTGAAACGAATGACACTTCGGTTACATTCGGCCAGTCTCGAACGATTCATTCGGCTGTCTTCGGGGAATCGCGAGTAGTTGATTGGTCAGAGCAGTAGATCCCCGACTAATACGACTTGGCGGGAATATACATGTGCAGTAATCCAGTTTAAAAGATGAATGTACCACTTAACAAACTCCTTGAAGAATCTATATACCTGATACAACCATGAGACAGCGGGTAATTGGCGCATGTTAATTGATCAGTTTCCGGAAATTTGGCCCAGTTTATAGAATAGAATTTTTCTCTTACCTCAATTTGTATGAAATTAAATAACAATACATTAAATATTTTCGACAATAGAATATTGATAGCAATCACATTTTCGATGGGATTTGTTAAACATTCTATCAGCTATTTTGTAATGCAAATAGTTATTACTTATAAGAAGCAGAAATCGAAATATACGGAAACTTGTGAGATATGGATCGTTTTATGCACTTTAACCTGCAGTAAATTTTATTTTATTGTAAATTATTAAACAACGACCATGTCTTAATGTTCATGACGATTGTTAACTAAATATTATGTAATTTAAATGTGTTTCAATAGAGTTTTATGCGAGAAATACGTAAAAATTTGTAGCACATTAGGAATTCTTCGATCGACGTTTGATTGCGATTGTCCTTGACAATAACTGTTATAATTTTGAGCATAGAATATTTGGCTTATTATATATATTATTAATATTTAACATATACATTTCATTTTGTAATTTAATATTAAATAATCATTAAAATACTTAAATATCGATTGCAAATGCATTTAGATAAAGTGAAATTGAGTTAATCTGTAATAAATTAAGTTGTGCAAATTT
Source organism: Dufourea novaeangliae (assembly GCF_001272555.1). Taxonomy (NCBI): domain Eukaryota; kingdom Metazoa; phylum Arthropoda; class Insecta; order Hymenoptera; family Halictidae; genus Dufourea; species Dufourea novaeangliae. The sequence goes on along the minus strand of NW_015373895.1, from coordinate 2,733,846 downwards.
ACTGCATTTTTGACGTGAATCTGCTATCAGGGTATTAGCAAGTCTATTCGATTTCTGACGTCAAATCATGTTACCAGGCCTGTTGTATTTCTGCCACTAGTTTACTGACAGAACTGATGTAGGAAATCTGTACGTCAGGTATGCAGCAGAACCTAGTAATATCTGGTTAGAGTAGATGGCTGACAGGCAGAGATGGGTTGAAATTATCATACATGACTTTGATTCGTTGATTCTTATAAAGCCGCCGAATCGTATCTTCATCTTTGTAAGAATCAACTAATCAAAGTCAAGTATGATAATTTCTAACTACCTCTGCTGACAGGGTGGTTTAAGTAGTTTCCTTCAAATCACTAGAGAAACAACTGGATTATATAGCAATGCAATTGATTATACTAGGGATTTTTTCCTCAGAAACTTGCCTACTATATACTTGAAGTAACATACGGATGAACCGTTCCTTCATCGATACGTGCCACCGAAGGTTCCATTATTTAACGACACCTTCTTCCCAGTCTATCCGTTGATTCTGTACTATATTAAAAATGAGAATCGGTGATTACCCTATTGAATACGATCCGGGAAGACATGGCCCATATGATCCTGCTCGATATTACGGAAAACGTGAGTTTTTTCATTCTATCTCGAAGTACTCGTTTAATTGAAGATATTTAAATTAAATGAAAAAATGTCATACATTTACAGCTGATACACCCTTCGGTGAACTGAAACTTGCTGAAATACCCTCATGGTTGGGACGACGTAATAAGGGAATTCGTCCCCTCATGGCATTAGGTTCCCGAGGTACATACATGTTTAATATGATAAAGTGGCCATATTGAGCCTTAAACAATTGCATAACAACTGCTTACTTGAAAATTTGTTTTTTATTGAACTATTTGCATTATATTGCTTAAACATTAAGTTCATTAATAGCGCCATAAAAAGTTTCTTGAAATATTTAATATTTTATGACAGAATATTATATTATATTATATTCTACTATATTATATTATAAATACTCTTATTGAAGGAACAAATACAGTTTTCAACTCATTTTTTAATGTCTGTGACTGTATCATCATTGATGTTTAAAAGGTCATTTAAAAATAATAAAAGTGGATGTTTATGCATATTCAAAATTTCATAGATTAACACATTCCTTGTCACAAATATTATTTTTGATGCGTATTAATTTTGTTATTCAGGCCAATTGATGTACTTTGCCATTAACAGACAAAGTACAATGAAATAATTTGTCTTATTACTAACTCGAACTGTATTATATATGGAACAGTTTTGCAACCATACACCAATTGTCGTACATACAGCATGAGCTTTCAGTTGTTACAACATATGTAATCCATGCAGTTCTCTTTAGTTGTATCTTTACATTATGATTCCTATCCACTTTTATTTTGTGTATAAAATGTTAGAAAGTTTACCAATAATAATGTAAATAAGTCAATCCTGTCCAAAAAAAAAAAGGCTATAGGCTGGTAAGAAGGTTGAAGTACCCTTACACCAGATTGAACAATAAAAGGGACCATTCGGTAGCTTACCAAGAACAAACATCTTTACTCATTCTTAACCCCTTATTTCGATTGGGCAGGTAATAACTGGAAAAAACCAGTTTGTCTGGTTTGCTCTATTTTCCCTATTAAATTGCATACAAAAAGTAGACAAAAAAACTAATGCATTGTAGTTACCAAGACACGTATTAGAAAATTTTTCCTATACTTTTATTGAAAGACCTAATTGTAAAACATTAAAAACACTAAAAAATGCAGAGAAATATAGATTTTTTTATTGAAATTTTAAAGCAAATAGATTTATATTTTTACCCTAACGATGTATTATTATTAATAATCCTTAATTTTTTTTTAATTTTTTGATTTGGTGCGCAGTAGTTGTAAAAATCAAAAACCGACTTTTTCGACGTCTTTTCCCAGAAAAAATAACTTATTGTTAGACTTTGAATTTATGCACATATTTTCTTTATTTAGTAAGTATATTGTACAATGTTAAATATTTCGACATTGAACAAAACAGCATATAAATTAAAGAAGTTACATATTTTTTTAAATAGTTGGAAAATATTTTTTTTGTTGTGATTTAATTTGAAATTGAAAAAACATATTATTAATGTGATAAAAGTGTGAGTATGTGCAGGGCTCGAACGCAAATCTGAAAAAATGTCGGAGCCGCTTGACCGCACACACACATACACAGGATAGTAATTAAATTAACTTCTTTAATTTATGTACTAGTTTGTTAAATGTAAAGATATTTAAGATCGTACAATATATTTATTTAAAAAAGGAAATACAAAAATTCAATGTATAAATTACCTTTTAACGGAAAAAATCTCGAAAAAATCGGTTTTTGATTTTTACAACTACGGCACACCTTACCGAAAAAATCTGAAAAAAGATTAAGGACAGTACTTATAATAATACGCCGATACTGTAAAAATATAAATCTAGTCACTTTAAAGTTTCAATAAAAATCCGTATGTTTCAGCATTTTTTAATGAACAAAGACGGATAATCGATTTGTCCCCAGTTACTACCCTCCTGGTCGAGATAGGGGATTGAAAATTTGTGCAAGTTGTTTTTTCTTGGTAAAACATCACCAGTTCAATTTGGTGTAAGAGAATTCTGACCCTATTATCTCGCAATATCCTTTTTTCCATATCCATACTTATATAACAGTGGTGGCCAAACCTTGTCAGAATAGGAACCATACATTGCATATCAGAAATCATGGAGAGCCTCATCCTCTATTGGAACAGTATTAAATTGTGAGTTACACTGTCAATCTGTGTGTATATCACACTACCTAATAAAGTCAGCAAACCTACTAAAATATCATATCACATACGATCATATATCCAGTTTATAAAAAAATAGTGTATAAGTATATGGGACCTGCAATAAAGGTCTAAGAGGACCCGCAGTTTGGCCAGCATGATTATATAACATGTTTGAAATTCTAAAAAATTTTAATTCACTCCTTTGTTGGAAAGAATTGATTCATTATAATTTATTACTTTTACTACATGTAATCTAACATTAAAGATCTGAGATAAAAACTAAGTATGTAAGTAGCGTTATTGTTTAATTACAGCTTTTTGGCGATGGCAGCATAAACATGTGCAGCCTAGGAAAGCAGGTATAGCTCCACTGTTCCAAGTTGCTGTTGGATCATCCATCATATTCTATGTGTTCAATTACTTACGTATTAGTAAGTATACAATTTGAAAAACAAACATCAATTTAAATATTATGTAAGGACCGTCTAGTAACGAAATACGTTTCAATTTTCAGGGGGTCACAGGAACTACAAGTACCATTAGGACATTACTACGTCATTGATGAAGATATATTCAGTCAAGATAGAATATTTCAATATATTAGTTAATCAATTTAAAAATTAACAAACTTACTACACTTGTAAAGTAAAATAAATATTATTAAAATGTAATTGAGTATATTGTGGCATTAACTGAACTAATTGTACGAGTAGTTTGTAGGCAATAGTAATGTAAAGTTAAAAACAGTGTAACATCTTGAACTTTACTACATTAACAATTTGAAACTGACAGTTACTTTCGATTTTTGAAACAGTCTTTTAGTTTAATTACAATTCATCATACTATTTATATTTAGTGTGAATAGTTAAAAAATTAAAATCATGTTTTTGTAATAAATATCCACCTTAATTTAAACTAATTCTCCTATTAACATTTTAATGTTAAATATTCAAGTCCGTACTGAAGTTAACCAACATAAGATTAATAAATAGCTGTTTTACCATTAAATTTAAAAATAAAACAATATGTGATTAATTAACAAGGAATACGATTACATACTAAACTTTATTATAATATTTCGAGAATTTTCACAAACTTTTACAGTCGTAAAACTACGACATGTGAAATTGCTAAATAGTTCAAAAAAGTTAAAAATAGCTTACAAATTTCGATACTTTCATTTTTTTACAATCTGAAGAATTGAACTACTTCGAAAAGTATTTTACTTATGGTAAGTAAATATAATTCTGCTAAAGATTTTTTCACACTGGAGACTTAATTCATTGTTGCAATAATAAATAAAGTAACTAAAGAAACATTTCCAAATACTGCAAAATTTCGGTCAAATGAATAGTGGCAATACGTAATGTAATTCTAATTTTTTAAAATTTGGTGTTACAAGATCGAAAATGATTTAAATAGAGTCGTGTTCACGTCACTATAGCGCGAGATTTGAACTTACCAGAACTTATTCTCTTCATCTTTAACATAATTACACTATGAATTTTAAGCATTTATAATGTATACAACAGTTTACAAATAAAATGAAAAACTGGTTGAATCAGATTAGTTTTTATTTTATTTTTAATTTAACAAACCCCTTAATTAGCAGACTAATTTTCCATTATAATTTTCATTAAATCTGTACAAATTGGAAATTGACATAATCATTTGCCATCTAGGTGATACAATAATCCTATTTTAATTAATTTTTAGACGTACAAACTGGGACCTGAATTCTAATTTTTAAATTAGGGCAGGAATAAGGATATATAAATTGATTTTCAGGAACAAATTATAAACGATCGACCTAAAACATGTAATAAATCAAAATTATTGATAGCTCTATAGGTTGAATTACTTTCAGATACTTTAAAGCAAAGGACTTTTTCATAAATACTAAACACATACTTAAGATTTTAAACATCTCTACTTGAGATAGACAGAATTTATATGAATTGAAAGAAAGAACTTACGCTTGGAAAAATTATACATCACACATTTTGAACACAATATTGAATGAATCATAAAACGCCGATATAATATCATGGTGTTAAATGACACATAAATTTTGTTCTAAATATAGAATTGCTAAAATAACACGCAGAAAAATTATTCTCAAATCTGAGTGCAGAAATGATTAAAATAGATACTTTTTACAAAAAATTCATTGAAAGAGTAATGTGTATCATGAAATAGTAATACATTCGATATTCTTAAATTATATATTACAAATTATAATTCTGAGGAAAATAATGAGCTCATCGAGAATGTGTACGGGGCATAAATCCGTTCTGTGCACGAACTATGCGCAATTTGATGTGATCAGTGCACGAAAGCGTTGATTGGCCAATCGATACATGAGATGCGCGTAGCCCGCCAATGAGAGCAAAATCAGGGGACAAAAGTCAGGTTCCCCTGCAATATGGCTGTCAGTATAAATTTGATGCTTGTAACATGCGTTTCTCTCCGAAAAATTTGACAAATAGTCTGTCTATCTGTCGACTTTTTCAAAATATACAGCGTAATGTGATTTTTGAGGAATCAATACAGTGGGAAACGGCTATGCGGGTTAGCTGAAGGATAACGATTAGATACACTATATTTTAAAATCAGGTATGTTTAGCTCACATTTGGATTACTATTTATTTATATATCCATATTGCGTTTCTTCGCAACATTTTATTCAATATTGCACTATGTTTATGTTTTCTTAATTGAAATGTCCTATGTGGTTCTTTAATTTTACGATGCCTGAATCGACGAACTCTTGAACCGACCGAAGAACGCGTTCTCGCAGATGTCATCTATTACCTCTACGTCGTCAACTTAACTCCTATAGACTTTCGTTTTTGACGTTGAATGTTACATTTTGTTGCCTAAAGTACTGCTATCGTTCATGAGACAGGAAATATATATCATGCAGATGAGATTAGCATTTCCTGTACTCCATTTTATTTTGCACAGCTGGAGCTTTTAATGTACTTCCTATTAAACTTTTGTTATAAGAAAACTGCATTTATTAATTAATCTATGAATATTTTACAAGTGCATGATTGTTGGAGTATTTATATTAATTGCCTATAAATACTGATATCAGTCTATTATTATTTTTTAAAGACTGAATTTTACGGTATTTATATGGTATACATATGTATAGTTTTATGTTCAATTTTAGGTACACAGCTGTTCATCAATCAATATCACCTGCAAACATGACATCGAGGTAAAATATCGAGTAGTGTAAACATTTGGTTTAATCTAATACTTATTTATAAAAGTATAGCAATATTAGTTTTCACTTAATACATTGAATTACATTAATCAATGGCGTGTAATAAACTAACACATTTTTGAATTTTATAAATAACAGAAGCAATAAAGATAAGAAATATGTATGTCTTGTCAACTGTTAATGGTATGACTATTCTTTGTCTTTGGATAACAATTAGGAAAATTTAAATAATAGCCTGTATGTTCTATGTAATATATTGTATTAACAAATCAATAATATCATGACATAAATAATAAATTTCCATAGGCTGGATAGATTGTTCATTTTATTGGAAACTGGAACAAATGCAGTGACTAAAAAAGCTGCAGCACAACAGCTAGGAGAAGCCCAGAAATTACATCCTCACGATTTACATCATTTATTAGCAAGAGTTTCTACTTTATTAAAGTCTCCACACTGGGATACAAGAGTATCTGCTGCACAAGCTGTACAAGCTATTTTAGCTCAAGTTCCTGCTTGGGATCCACAACCTATTAAAAAGGAAGATTATAAAGGTAATTGATTAATTTAATGTGTTGTTTAATAATTAATAATTCATTATACTCGGCCACTGATTTATTTATCTTATTAATTAACAAAAGATGGAGAAGCAAAAAAACATGTACCAAATAATAGATTAAACTTGGAAGACTTTGATATGGAAAAGGTCTTAGCTCGTAGCTCACACCTTACTGGATCAGAAGGCAGTGAATATGATTTAATTGGTATCGATGGAGAGCAAGTACTTCCTGTTCCTCATCAAGAAGAAAAACTAATTGCTGCGAAATTAGGTCTTCATCCTCAATTAATGGGTGTTGATACCTCAGAATTATTTACTGTTGAAGACCTTACACCAGTAGTGTTACCACCTGTCTCGAATATGCAAACCAAGATCTCTGTAAGTGAAACTCTGAAACAACCTAGTGGACTAAGTAGACGTGAAATCAACAGAGCTAGGCGTAAGGTAATATATGACTTTATTATCTATAATATATAAGTATAATGAAACATTAATTTTGAACAGATCCTACATATTAACACATTTTTAATGTAGGCACGACAATCAGTTTCGAAGCAACGTTCGCGAGAACCAGATGAACATCGCAGCAATGAAGATTATCATAACAATTCAACTGCTCAATCACCCATTAATAGTGCAGGAGAATCATTATGTAAAAAAATAAAATTAGAAGAAGTAATCTCAACAGAAATAAGTGTACCTAATAGTATAACACAGACTGAATCAACGAATGGAGTACCAGACAGTACTGGTTGTTGGCCAGACTCTGTAATAGATTGGCCTTTGGAATCATTTGCGGAAAGTCTGTGTCAAGACTTATTCAGTCAGAAGTGGGAAGTCAGGCATGGAGCTGCGACTGCGTTACGAGAACTTGTAAAACTTCATGGAAAAGGTATATAAGACCTTAATAATATTTACTAGCACTAACGTAATAGAAATGCTTAATTTTTTGTTTTATTAACATTTAATATAGGCGCAGGAAAATCGAGGGATCAGACAGCAGAGGAGATGGAAGAGAGTCACCGTCAGTGGATTATTGATGCTGCTTTGAGATTGCTGTGTGTGTTGGGATTAGATCGATTTGGGGATTTTGTATCCGATCAAGTCGTTGCGCCTGTACGCGAAACCTGTGCTCAAGCATTAGGTTCTCTTCTGTTACTAGTGCCAAATCAAAAAGACAGTGAAAATAAAAATATAATAGGAATTATTTCGGTCATGCTGAAGCTTTTAGAACATGATGAATGGGAAGCAAGACATGGTTCATTACTTGCACTTAAATATTTACTTGCTGTACGAGACGACCTATTGGACAATATACTACCAAGGGTTTTTCCGGCCACAATGAAAGGTCTTTCTGATCCTGTTGATGATGTAGGCGCTGCTGCAGCTAGTGCGCTTATACCAGTGGCGTCTGCTCTCCCGCGATTATTAGAGCCATCAGAATTAGAAGTTATTGTAATTCGTCTGTGGGAACTTTTACGTGAGCAAGATGATCTAGCAGCGGCATGTAATAGTTTTATGGGACTATTAGCTGCTATACTTTCACTACCTACTGCACGCGTTTGTCTTACACCTCAGCCGTTATCGCAGGTAATGAATGATACATCACGAAATCTATTTAACCATATAACGCCTGAATTTTCGTTTTAAAAAAGAAACTTATTCTTTATTTTCATATTAATAAACATATAAATTCTAAAATACATCTAGAAATGCAGGGGTTTACTTTTGTTTTTTCATATGGTACGAAATCGTCACATTTGTCCTTAGATTAACTCCATGAATATTCTACTTTCTGTATTACACAGGGTGTCCCAAAATAGCTTCGACTCCCGGAAATGAGGGGTTCCTGGGATGATGTGAAACAACTTTTTCCTTAGCAGAAATGTTATCCGAGGCTTTGTTAACTAGATATTAACGAAAAACTCCGACGAATCAGAGCGTGAGTCTGCCGGCCGAGCTTCCGCGATAGTGTTAGCTACGTGCTGCGATTGGTAGCCAACGCTACCGCGGGAACTCGACTAGCAGACTCGCGCTCTGATTGATCGGAGATTTTCGTTAATATCTCGTTAACAAAGCCTCGGATAACATTTTTTCTAAGGAAACAGTTGTTTCAAATTATCCCAGGAACCTCTCATTTCCGGGAGTCAAAGCTATTTTGGGACACCCAAACGTTACAAAAACGTCGCGCTTGGCGTTATAGGGTTAACTTACTATACAGTATTTAGTAATTATTGTAACATCAAACGATATAATTGTAGGTTTTACCACGATTATGGCCATTTCTTAGTCATTCTAGTTCAAGTGTACGCAAAGCCACTTTACAAACATTACAAACATTAACCGGAAATGATGGTATACAAAACGAGAAGAAAAAAGAACAATGGGGCGAAGGAGGTGGAATCGTTTTACAAGACGCACTTCGTCATGTTTTTCAACGTGTACTGATTGAACATGTAACTGCCATACAGGACGTAGCCGAACGTGTTTGGGAAAATCTAGTCGTACAGAGCGATCTCGAATTGTTACTGCACGCAGCGTGTCCTCTTGTTAGCACATGGCTCTGCCTTGCTATGCAACCGGAACATGTGCCATTTAATCCAAACTTACTGATGACAATAAGTTCTCCGAATAAAGGGACTAAGAGTAATCAGTTCGTTGGTGTCTGCGATGGACAATCAGACGTTAATAATGTGGGGGGAAATAATACCACAACTGGAAATGTGAAATCAATATCTGAACTGAAAGTTTACATTGGTGGGATTGAGACTGTAGCTCAAAATATAAGGAAATTAAATGTAGTACAAGCTCGTTGTAGAGCTGCACGAATGTTAGGATGGCTATCGCATTATGTAGTACAACCAGCACCAGGTGTCACTTATACACCAGATATACCTAGTCCAGCACTTTGTTACGCTAAAGTATTACTGGCACACCTGAACTCACGTTCAGCGTTGCAACGCACTGTTGCAGGCTTGACAATGTCTCATTGGGCGACTGTAAACAATGAACCACCTGCCATACCAGACATACTCAGGTATTCCGATGAATATTTGTATCTATCTAACTTTTTTTAATGCGGTCTAATAATGATGTATTTGCTTAAAAGGGACAAACTCTTGACGTGTTTAAACGAATGTGTATACTATGATGAGATTGCCGCATCTTTCACTCGACTATTACATGACAGTCGTGATTATATTGCCACTCTGAAACATTATAAATTACCTGTTCCCATCGAGACAGATGCATCGGGTGTAATGACGCTCGATCAAATTGCGAATCTTGCTGCAAAACCAATTACAGATCTTTGCGCAATGGGCAATGTAGCAGGCAATGGAGGATCAGGTGGAAATATTGGCAGCAGCCCCAGCACGGTTAAACTAAAACCAAAAGTAATCGAAAGTTTAAAAGAAAGGCGAAAAGCTTTGGAAGTAGGCGCTAGTGATACAGCTGCCCAACAACTTTCGTACAATGTTATGTCAATGGCCGCACTAGCTGGTGCTGCCACAATGTTACACTGTCTCCCTCCATCTCCGCTACCCCTTAATCCATTAGTGAAACCACTGATGGAAGCTATTAAACGGGAGGAAAACGAAGAGCTACAGAAATTAGCTGCAAAACATTTGTCATACTTAGTTGACCTTTGTTTAGATAGGACACCTTCCCCTAATGCAAAGGTGTGCACTAAAACAAACATATATCAACAACGAAGAAACAAATATAATGACTTTTTTGAAATCCAATTAAAGTTACCTATTAATTAATAACTCTTATTATAAACAAGGCAACAGTTATACAATAAAAAGTACAAACTGTCAATTGTATTTTCTGCTACTTAAAGAAATTTCTTGCTACAAGATCACAATAAAAAAGATGTATTGAATATGACGCATTAAGCATTAGAAAGTCTGAAAACCTTATGTTTTTTTTTCCACAAAATCACTATATTTGTTGCTTTACATACATGTACTTCTGTTGAATACAATTAATTTTAAATGACTTCATTATAAATTTTTGTGTCGTAGATATCGACCAATTTATGTACATTCCTATGCTCGGATATTGAATTTACGCCTCGTGTAAATTTCGAGACGGATACGGATCTTTATGACGGAATTCTTACTTTAAGCAACAGACAGAAACATGCTGAAAGAGTAGCTTATAATCGAGGGGCGAACAGCGGAATTGGTAGCGGAAGAGGACCAGGTCGACCACCGACTACTGAAATCCCTTTGGAAGAACTACTTGCTTGCGAAGAACCTGAAGCCAAAGCAGCTAGAACACGCCGTCGTGGAGCAACTTTCGCACTTACTGCTATAGGTTAGATTTACACTGTATAATTATAATACAATACAAACCGGTTCAACAATCATAATAAAAACTTTTTATAAATAACATACTATATAAAATCATATTCTACTCAATTTTGACATTGATTTATTTTTACAGCCACTCACTTTGGTGATCAGTTACCAATTCGACTACCACATCTGTGGGAATTAATCCTACCAAATATCTTAAGGGAGGAGGAAAAAATCAGTGGTCGTGAAAATACTCAAGAAGAAGTAAATCAATTAATTTTTGGTTTACAGGTTTTAGAAGTTATGGCTCCAAGTCTCGATAAAGCTTTACTTCCCCCTGTCCTGAAATGCCTTTCATGTTTGTGTAAATTGTTGGCTCATCCATACAAAGCCGTTAGACATATGGCATCGCGTTGTATTTCTGTGTTAGCTAGATTAGATACCGAAAAGGTAAATTTCCAGTGTAGTATGTCAATATCAAAATTCCGGTTTTATTAACTCCATTATAACTTTATTTGTAAATTGATCGTAACTTTTTGTAGGTAATAATACACATCACACGCAGCGTAATACCGCTTTTAGAAGTTACCGGTGGGGAGAAATTATATTCGACGACCGTAACAGCCCCGAGCGAAATAGATTCAGTGAGGCAAGGTGCAGCTGAAGCATTGGTTTGCCTTGTTGAAAATTTAGGTGTGAATATTGTTCCATATGCTGTACTTTTCATGGTTCCTTTACTGGGCCGTATGAGTGATCAAAATCAAGCTGTGAGACTAGCCTGCAGTGCAACATTTGCCACGCTTGTACAGCTTCTACCTCTTGACCCTGGTGCAATAGCTGATCCACCAGATTTAGTGTGAGTTAGAACATTTTAATGTAAATGTTGGGCTATAATTATTTCGAGTGTAAACATTATACATATAATTTTAAGTATATTTCAGAGAGAAGAAAGCTCAAGAGCGACGGTTCCTAGAACAACTTTTAAATCCACGCAGTATTCCAGATACCGAATTACCAATACCTGTAGCTGCAGAATTGCGTTCTTATCAACGTCAAGGTCTGAATTGGCTGAACTTCCTAAATCGTTACCGACTTCATGGTGTCCTATGTGATGACATGGGTTTAGGAAAAACGTTACAGACTCTTTGTATATTAGCATTAGATCATCATCGTAATCCTCATGCTCCACCAAGTCTAGTAGTTTGTCCACCGACTTTAACCGGTCACTGGGTGTACGAAGCAGAAAAATTCTTCGAATCTAAAGATCTTTCAGTCCTGCAATATGCCGGCACTCCGCCTGAACGCGAGAAATTACGTCCAAAAGTTACTTACCACAGACTGGTTGTTGCAAGTTACGATATAGTACGTAAAGACATTGATTACTTCGAAACGTGGCAATGGAATTACTGTGTGCTCGACGAAGGTCATGTTATAAAAAATGGAAAGACAAAAAGTGCAAAAGCAACGAAACGACTACACGCCAATCACAGACTTATATTGTCAGGCACCCCGGTTCAAAATGACGTGCTTGAACTGTGGTCTTTATTTGATTTTTTAATGCCAGGTTTTCTAGGCACTGAGAAACAATTTGCGGCAAGGTACTCACGTCCTATTCTAGCTTGTAGAGAACCGAAAGCTGGACCAAAAGAACAAGAAGCGGGTGCTTTGGCTATGGAAGCGTTACACAGACAGGTAGTTCTTTTATTATTTTTATTCCTATGAGCGATTAACGTGTTGGGGGACCGCAGTATATATTGAGGTGAAGTGCCATCTGATTGAAAAACATTGAGGCTATCATAAGAACTCTCAGCTCTAAATTTTGAACTGCGAATAAATGCTGACATAAAAACACCTGTTAAAGTATACCGTTTTTTGTTAATCGAAAATTTCACACTTTTCTCTTACATACATAATTAGAGGCAGTTTAACATAGCAGTTTATTTATAAAATAACTAACCTACATTAAATCGTAGATATGTGAATATGACAATAGCGTTTTTCGCGACAGTTTTGTGTCGTCGATGGACTCCAGGTCAAAATTGTCACGATTGTTCAATGCTGTTAGCCGACTGCAAAGTGTTAAATATATTTATATAATATAAACATGCATATAACAAACACTCTATGTTTTATAGGTTTTGCCATTTTTATTGAGGCGAAATAAAGAAGACGTTCTCCAAGACTTACCACCTAAAATTACTCAAGATTATTACTGTGACTTGTCACCATTGCAACGCACATTGTACGAAGACTTCCGTAGTAGACATTCTGCCACTCTATTATCTGCCACATCGTGTACTTCATCTGCAAGCGATCCTCAAGGAGGTCATGTGTTCGAAGCACTGCGATATCTACGTAACGTTTGTAATCATCCTAAATTAGTACTGAATCCACGACACCCACTATATCAAACGGTTTGTACCACTGTGGCTTGAGTTGACAAATGTTTTACCCGCGATATTAGCTATTAATATGCATATTTTTAGGTATGCAACACGTTAAAACAACAAAAAGGTACCTTAGCTGATATAGAACATGGAGCAAAGTTACCAGCGTTAAAGCAACTACTACTGGATTGTGGAATTGGACAACCACAACAACAACAAAACTTGGCATCTACTGGTGGTACACCAGATAATCAACCACCTCAACAGCAGCAATTAGTCAGTCAACATCGAGCTTTAATCTTTTGTCAGTTGAAAGCAATGCTGGATATTGTAGAGAAAGATCTCCTTCGCACGCATCTACCAACAGTCACGTATCTTCGTCTTGACGGAAGTATACCAGCGACCCAAAGGCATTCCGTAGTGGCGCGTTTTAATGCTGATCCGTCGATTGATGTACTTTTGCTAACGACTCAAGTCGGAGGGCTAGGATTAAATCTAACCGGTGCAGATACTGTTATATTCGTGGAACACGACTGGAATCCTATGAAGGATCTTCAAGCGATGGATCGAGCACATCGGATTGGACAAAAGAAAGTGGTTAATGTTTACAGGCTTATCACGAGGTCCACAGTAGAGGAGAAAATTATGGGACTTCAAAAATTCAAGCTTCTCACAGCAAATACTGTGATTTCAACAGAAAACACCTCTCTAGAAACAATGGCTACCGATCAGGTAAGATGTAGAGATTACACTGAATACATACAGTGGGGGACAAAAGTATTCGTACACTCTTTAAAACGGAACTTTTTTCAAATTGGTCAAAATGACTCGAGTTCTTTTCTGAGGTTAGGGACATTAGTTTACTAAATGATGTGTAAAATAAAATTTGAAAAAGTTGTAATTGGTCGGGATCGCGAATAAAATAGTAAACGTCGCTTTTTACAACTTTTTAATCTGAGGCTAGAATAAAAATGTGATAGATACATATCGAAGATTTATGTTAGTTATATACATGTTGAAGATTTCATAAAAATCGATTGTCGTTGCTGAGATACAAAGGATTAAAAATGTCGATAATCATTGTTTTTCGCGACTGTTGACCTACAACTGTATTTAATAAACCTAACAATTTTTACATCTTTTGACGCCTGTCGCTCGTTTCTGTATCAACCGATTTCAATGAAAGTTTCAGTATGTATTGCAACTTTTTCAAATTTATTTTTACACATCATTTAGTAAACTAATGTTCCGTTTTAAAGAGTGTACGAATACTTTCGTCCCCCACTGTATAAATATACACGGTGGTTCATATGCATAACGTCGCAAAGTAATCTTTTCGAGACTATTAACAATAGTTTGCATAAATAGAGGTTAGTGATTTGCACTTTTGCAGATGTCAGTTTCATTACAATTTTATTTCGCACAAGAAAAGGTATTAAAATACTTCCATTGACTGTACCATGTCTTACATTATGCGGTAAACGAAAAGATATTTCGAATAAGCGTTATTCGTTGCTTGATGAATTCTAAGATTGCAAAGATTTGCGTGATATATTTAAATATCGTGCAAAAGGCGCCAGGCAATCTTGAAAACTCAAAAAAGGAATCCTATTACTATCCGTAATAGTTTAAAAAATCACTTTGTAATAATTTATCTGAACCAACCACCGTTTAGCATATTTGTCACAGTTTCTTAAGATTATTATAAAAGATTTATTTTGTAATAACACTTTGTTCGTAACATTCTTTACAGTTATTGGATTTGTTCTCATTAGACAATAATAAGGGAAAAAGGTCGGACACACAAGGAGAGACTGTGTCTAAAATTACTGGCGTCCCAGGCGTTAGTCGTTCTGTCCTAGAAATTCTTCCTGAGTTATGGGAACAACAACAGTATGATGACGAATACGATTTTGATTCATTTCTATCGACATTAAAGGCTGATAACCAGTGAGCTTCAATTTTAAGAATTATTACCACTGATCGCATAATCTAGGAAAGTTGCTGAGTATATTGTCAAGCGAGCGTACACAAATCAGATCAAGTAACACAGAAAACGACCTCCCCGATCTTATGGACTGAATATAATAAATATTCTTTTATTAGGAGAAACGAAAACAACATAATAACTACGTAAGAGAAATGAAACTCGGATACATAAGTTGCTAATTGATTAAGTACTATAAGTAAGCGAGTCTTGTTTATTTATAATAACTTATAAAAATGTCGATACAATTACAATCCCGTGTTTGTACCAAATGACACCAGGGTGCAGATTTATTTATATATTATAATACTAGTCTCTTTCTTTACCACCATTTATATACCATCGTGATGTGTCGGTAAACCGTAATACCGATTGTCTTCACTAATTACCGAATTCCTCTTAAGAAGAATCATGATCATCCCGAGTTAAAAATGATTTGCAGAGCGTAGTAAGTTCCAAATTATCACAATGCATTTCGTTCGTTTACAATTCACAGTTTCGATATACTTTTCGGATCCAAGTTACCAGCTGCGAATATGTTATGGGGATCCAGGTGCGCTTTGGCTGCCCGATACAGAGATACTCCCACTTCGCCTACAGCGTCCGAGTAAAAGCAGGAACGTAATTTACCCACACCGTGATGATGGGACAGAGAACCACCACTGGCAAGAATTTCCTGGCGCGCGGCATGTTCGATGGTTTCGTACGTTTCAACGGGGTCCGAGAGATTGATGTAATTAAGTGCCATATAAAAGTATATACAACAACCGGCATCGTAAATTTGTGTGACACGACAAGAGATGAAATAATGGTCGATTTTATGCTTATAACACTCTCTGGCCACGCGGGATTTTACATTTCTACACAGCGATAGAGCACGGTTCCAGGAGACTGAGGTTTCAAATGATTCAGCCAAAATATTATAATCCAAACCAAGGTCCCGAATATACGCTATAACAAAGGTTAGGACGTAACCACGTTCACCGTTCGTCTCCCCTGCCGGTACACCGTTATGTTGTTTTGCGATATTATAAATTTTTTGTTCTTGCATCGCCACATCAGCGGCCGTGCTGCCTTCGAACAATAGAGTAGCGACGCATAACTGGTCCCATTTGAATCCCTTTATCCTTGTAATATATGCATGCTTCAATCCTTGTAAAATCGAACTACCCCAACTGCTCTCTGGTCGTAAGACTTGTCCAAATTGAAATTGTTCATTGTCCATTAAGCGTATACTAGCAGGTTGACATCGTTCTTTGGCTACCTGTTCATGTACATGTATAAACGATGATTAATTTCTTAACATTAAATTACAATAAAGAGCAACATTACAGACATCTCTTATTTTAAAGGTCCTAGCTTCATATGCCAGCAACTGTAGTTCGATTTCCGTGCAGGGGAAAATTCTTTTTCGAGAAACTTAATTTTTTAAATACAGAACAGAACAAATATCGAATGAAAAAAATGTGTATAATCCTGCTTCTCATTGCAATAAATATCTCGATAGAAATAACGATAGCTTATATTTACCTGACGCATCGCTGCTACACCGTTTTCAAAACTTGGGAAAACTACACTACCATATTTAACTACTTTTGGTAATGGCCTAATTTTCAATATTACTTCAGTGACGACACCCAAAGTCCCTTCACTGCCAAGGATCATGTGGTCAAAGTCAGGTCCACATGAAGCTCGGGGTACCAATATACCCCTTTCCAACGTTATTTCAGGATCTTCTGTTCTACCAGTAACCATTCTTACTCGTACAACTAAGTCCTCGATGTTTCCATAGCGGTTCTTCTTCATACCGCTCGCCCTCGTCGCAACCCACCCACCTAAACTGTTCTTTCAAGAAACAAACGCTATTATAGCAACGGCAGTCAGCAAATTATTTTTATGAAATTGTCTAATTTTGAAGATGGTATGAACTTTTTTTACTGTCAAAACACTATGTTTCTTTACGTTATGAAGAATGATAATTGTTTTTGTAATACCTATGTTTAATGTAGTAATATATGTAAGTATAAGATCTCATATCGCCTTTTGTCATAATTACATACTTACAATTGTGAAACCATTAGCTTCTCTCATTAAAGTTGTAGTTTTAATGTTACGATCATATACAGGGTGAGTTACCTAACGTTTGCATCTCAAATATCTTTGTTGTTTTTAAAAATTTGTCAAATGTCTTAAGGACAAAGTTTAATGGTTCAATGGGGCTCATACGATGCGAAACAATTACTGTTTTTACGAGATTTTTTTTTTTTAGAGATATCAAGGTCACCTTCAATTTTTTAAATGGAACCATCCTTTTTTCCGTAACCTTGAATGACCTTGAATAATTACAGTCACTGAATTGCTAATGAAAGAGACTTCATTGTAAGTGTTTAAAAAAGGGTGATTCCATTTTAAAAAATTAAGGTGACCTTGATATCTCTAAAAAAAAATAACATAAAAAAACAAAAAAAATTGACATTGTGTGAGCCCCATTGAACCATTCAACTTTGTCCTTAAGACATTTGACGTATCTTTAAAAACAACAAAGATATTTGAGGTGCAAACGTTAAGTGACTCACCCTGTATAGTATGCTTGTAATTTTAAATACCTCACATAATAGGTTACTAAATTTTTCTGAGAAACTCCATGGCTATGTAATGATAGATTATAACATTGAATTTAAGGAAGCTAAAGTTAACCATGAAAGTTCATGATATCTACAAAGATCGACAATTTCTGTACATGTCTTCAACCAATAAAAATAACCATATTTCTTTATACAAATTATCTTGTATGCGATATTCTACATTAATATTATTGGAAGTTTCAAATTTCCGAAACATATTGTTTATAAACTTTATTCTATTGAAATATTGATATGACGGATTATTGGCTGATTTGCGTATACATTTTGAGGAAATAAATTTTGTTGAATTTAATATTATGTACCTAGAAAATTCATAAGAATCTGGTTCATGACCGGAAGTCAGACCTTGAAGCCGTAGTTGTTTTTCAAGGTCCTGACCAATGATACCAGACTCGCAGCAGGCGATTAAACTTTCCCTATCTATCCACAATATTCGATTCATTTGCGACGTGTCCAGCAATATTATTGTTCGTCGTTCATTCGTTGGACAGGACGATGCACCGCTAACACTTGTTCCGCCGCCGAACGGTAGACAAACTGATCCATACCGAGCACATAGTTTGATTATTTTAACGACATCCTCGTGGCACTCTGTAAACATAATATATAAATATCAATGGAAAATCGACACAATTTCATTACAAATTCGTAAAATTTATTAAAGATTTAATATTCAAATTTAATAGAATCTCTTGTGATAATGCCCAAATAGCACATGACGCCATAAAGACGCCTATTTTACGGCTATTTTAGGACTAAGACGTCTTTAAGCCATATTCAAGGCGTTATTAGACGTTGTGTGCTATCTGGGTACTAGTATTTATGAATCAGTGAACTCCAAGTAGACAAACAATAAGAAACTTTTGTTCTTTTTATCATTCAATCAGTTGCACATTCAACAAAATTATGATACACTTTATACTACTAATTTGAATTATTAGAACAGTTATTGCATATTTAAAATTATGCAATTCTGATAAAAATCCTCCGTCTTACCCGGGATAGTGTACTGTATTTTAATTTACATCTTTATAGATAAATCTTTTTTGTAAAGAAGATATATTATCAGATAGAATGTAAAGTATATTACTTAGTTTAATATTTTAAAAACTTCAACATACTATAGCAATAATCAAAGTAAAATTTAACAAAACGTATCAACAGCAATTTCACAACTAAGGAAAATAACTGGAAATTGTCAGCGCTAATAACTTTTTGTAAATGAGGCGACGTAAAAACAATGAAAGAAAGAAAAATATTAAAGAAACACCCAAACAATAAACTTTTTATACTCTGAATTATATAACATGGTAATGATGGCTTGCGATTTTTACCAAATTTTTGTAAATAGTATAAACACAAACAGTATACTTTTATGTAAATTGAAAAACTTGCTTCACTTCAAAATAGGTACATTATATGTATATGTTTGTATTGAATACAAACTTGATTAAAGCTGTCGTATAATTAATCGTGATGTAGTGTGCATAATTTTTATATAATTATATTTGTAATTGACTATTTATTCAATGAAAATAGTCGTAGTTCAACACCTTTTGACTGTGAATGGCTGTATTTAAAAAGTACGTAAAATAGAGGATTAAAATAATTCCCATTGATTATGAACACATTAGTACTTCCGTCTGTTTTTTGAACTAATTTGTAATTTATTCGTGTCCGACGTTTTACCGTGGAAAAGCACTTCAGAAATTATAGTGTACATCTAATTGTGAGTCAAGGCTTGAGAACTCGTTCGCTCCCACAGCTATCCTGGTCGATACCGACGTAAGGCTAGTAGAAGCATTCAAACAAAACAATGCGACAGGAAAGAATTATTTAAAAAAAGACACACAACATTGACGAGAAACAAACTAAGTATACATTAGGTTGAATCATAAATAACTTCCGGTTTTTGATTTTAAGTTTATTATACAGTCTGTCTCAAAACCCAGATAGCATACGACGCCTCGAAGACGCCCATTTTACGGCTATTTTAGGTCTGAGGCGCCTTTAAGTCGTCTTTAAGGCGTGATGTGCTATCTGGGAAGTTTCCAAACTGAAATTAAAACAGCAGTTTTCCGTAAAATGACGATGTTCTTTATCATCAAGTATTGAACAATAGTTTTCTTTTATAGATATATACTGTTCACAATAATTATAGAAGCTCTGAGAATGGTATTGATAATTTTTCTTCAAGATGGAAACGGCGACGGTCGAATGATTTAGCTTCACGAGTCATCATGAGTTTACACAACATTCTCGTCTTGAAAGGTATTTTACAGTTTGATTATCCTCCGTATTCGTCTAATTCTGCATCATCAAACTAATTGGTACCTGGTACACAAATTGGAAGCGAAGAGAAAGAAACGACAATCTAAAATCAGTTTGACATTCACAGTACATCAACGACTACATTCTCCGACATCTTGAAGAAAAAATGCCAAAAAGTAATAGAGCTATTTCCAGTGTTTGTATAAATTATTATGAACAGTAGATCACTTCAGAAGGAAACTATTTCCAATAATTGCTGATGAACATTGTGAATATCATATAAAAAATTGTTGTTTTAACTTTTGGGACAAGCCGTGTATTCCCAATACATCCCAGATAGCACATGACGCCTTGAAGACGGCTTAAAGACGCCTTAGACCTAAAATAGGGTCTTTAAAGAGTTATGTGCTATCTGAGATTTTGCAATTAATATAATATTTTACACCTTTTCAATTATTAAATTCAATACTTGTTCTTCAATGTAAGTATTTTACACCCTTTCAATTATTAAACTGAAAACTTGTTCTTCAATGCAAGTATTAATATTATCGACGCTGTTTAATTACTATTTAGTAATAATAATATTTTACTGTCTACGGCAGATACTATTTACGACACAACAATAAAAAATATATTTCTCATTCCAAAAAAGGATTAAGTACTATTTTGGTTGCTCCTTGTAACATTGAAACAATGCATTGCACGAAAAATATTATACAATATTTTTGTTTCTGACAAAACAAAATAGACTGATACGTGATACTTATGAATCACCTTAGTATCTATAATGTATATCGATTCATTTCAATCGGTTCACTTTCTCGTTTTCCATCGCGTGCAGCAATACTTGTCCCACGTGTACAGCCAATAACGAAGTAACCAGCTATTTATAAATCTGATTATCGTGGCAAAAATTGTCATTGGCGATGGGAGGATCGATCGAATTGTAGTAAATGCATAAATGACATCAGTTTTTACGATTACGAGACTTGTCGACGTCATTTTTCGATTTTACATAAATAATATACCTGTGCGTGGGTCGGATAAGAGAAAGGTATTTTGTAGAAGAGACTACAAGATATACGAGAAATATTTCTTCAGAATTTTTTACTGATGACCTCGACGTGGAAATTCCAAACTAAATATTTACTTGTAATTTGAATATTGCAAAAATAACTTTTAGATCTAATCGAAAATATTATAGTACAGACAGGCCAACCATTTGCAATTAAAATAAAAGAAGTGACTATTCGACAACTAATAGTTTCGGAGATAAAACTTACGTTGTACATCCTGGTTTAATGAAAACGAGCGGAAATAATCGGAATTTTTTATATCTCGTATGCTTTAACAGTAGAACTGCCAACGTTGAATGTATACAGGGTGTCCCACTTAACTCTGTCACCCTTAATTGTTCTCTTATTTGTCACGGTATAAAAAAATAGTTAGAGAGAAAGTTAGTGTATTTTAAGGGGCAAATTAGGCTATGAGATTGAAGGTCATATCTTTGGGATTTCTATTTTTCGAATTCCTGTTTTTGCATACTTTTCAGTTTTATTTTATTATGATGGAACTCTATCTGTTTTGTTACCCAGATAGCACATGACGCCTTGATGACGGCTGAAAGGCGCCTTAGACCTATAATTGCCGTAAAATAGGCGTCTTTAAGGCGTCATGTGCTATCTGGGTATAATTTCTAATATGTTGTAAAAGTGTGCACATCTTACATTTAAAACGTGTATCGTATTACAATAAAACTATTTTTAATCGAGAATTATGCGTGCTTAAAACTACAACTACCAACGATAAACGCATATCTTTTTCGATCGATCGATAAATATGGCAAACTTTTGAAAATTTACAAATTTATAAATTAACCAATTTCTTTATTGTCGTATCGTAATAAAAGTTACGAAAGATCTGAGAAAATATATTGTTATAACATTTGAATCATCGTTGTAAGAGTGTATTGACAAGACATTTTGACTTGTTTGGTAGTTCTAGTGTTAAAAAAATGGTTCTCATATTCGCCTACTTTGCTCTACCAAAGTGAGTAAGTAAGATAGCCTATAGTCCTTTGACAAATATTCATTTGTTAGAATTTAAAAAATGGCATTATTCCACATTAGGTATATTCATATTTGGCCACTTTCCTCTACTAGAGTATCTCTTACGCCGTGTGTTTTATGAAAACCAGTTGAAATAAACCTTAGTTGTCCGAAAATAGACAATCAGAAATCGTAAAAATTTGCATTCGAGAAAACAAGCCTGAAATTAGAGAAAATGTGACCTTCGCTTATGTTCATTGCTAAAATATATTTTTCTCCAACCAACTATTCCACTTTTTCTAGAATACTTTCCTGTATCGCTGAGAATAACAACAGATTCCTGTCCATAAATCACCTAACAGTTATGCTATTAATTTTACACACTGCAGAGAATATGTAAATTACATTCGGCGTTGTGAACAATCAAGAATATCCATTCGAATGAATCGTAGCAGTTTCAACGGTCGATTTTGTTTTCCAAATTTGTTCCTGAAATCATGACCACGAGTTTTTCGTTCATTTTTTACACGTCTTCTTGATTTTTTTTAGAATTAATGCTAGAATTATTCAATTATGTTAAATTGATTCGACTACAGATAGCGTTGCACAATTTACAGTTCATTATTATTTAACAATTTTTTAATGTTATTCTGGAAGATATTTGAGATATGTAGTGATTAATAATTTATTTTGTTATTAGCAATTTTTGTTTTGTCCTTTCTAGGAGAGTAAAAAGATAGTCTGGCATCTTTAGGAATCTTAAGAATCGATCACTTTTCTTTTCAGAATAAATCAGGATACAGGTTATTTTTAATAGTATAGCTTCCACCATGTGTTAAATCTCGCCTTTGACTACTAGTATCTCTTGTTATCACAAAAACCGAAACACTTGAGAAGGGTGGTTCGTTTTTGTTATGAGCCAACTGAACTACTTTGGGAAGTTGCATTTGTTTCAATTTCCATTCTTCTGAAAATAACCAAGCGCCCTGTGGCTTATGAACGGGAGTGTGTAGAAGTGTTTCCAAAGATATGGTGAATCAACCAGTGAATGACCGAATTGTTGAATTTCTGAACGTTTGTGATTACTATTCGAATGTATATATTTATTCATAACAACGAAACAGCTGTTGAACTTGCAATTACATATACTTTTCTTGAAACTTTTATAAAAATAATTACTTATTCTTACCATAATTTTGAAAAAGTTATTTATAAAGTGCACAATGTGTAAAATCCCAGTAAATGACTGCTTCATTTCTAAAATATTTTTAATAAGAATTGTACTAATTAATGTTTCCTTAATACGCTAGACTAAAAATATGGGATATTAAAAGTGCAACAACACTCCATTTATAAACATTTAATAATTTCAAAATTTATAATTTACATTTCTTGACTAATGGTCATTCACTGGTCTGCAGTCAATTACTGGTTGGTTTACCCTACGAATTTTTTATTTGATCACTAGAATGCGGATCTTTATGCAAATATAGATTTTTATTGTTCATTTTACAAAAACTGGTATCAAACAGAAAAACCTTATTAAGGATACTATTAGGTGTCAAATAAAACAAATACTTCATCAAAATTCATAAAATATTTTTGCATACTAAGATTTAAATAATCATATTCGCTATAAATGCATAAATTCCGCAGTCTATTGATTACTTTTCGTGTATATCACATTGTAATTTTTCAATATAATTTCCGTTTAACTTTATGCACTTGTCCCAGCGCGAAACTAGTTTTTTCTGCCGTCCAAACAAAACTTTTTGGGAGTCTCTTTTATCCACTGATTTACGGTTTGTTTACGTCATTTAACTCGTGAAATCGCACAACACATAGAGGTTTTTTTCAAATTTCGAAACAGATGACAGCCACTGGGTGTCACATCAAGCGAATAACTAGTTTTCGAGAAAATAATGGCATTTTAAGAATTTAAAGCGCTTTCCTTAAATGCAAAATTACCATTTAACAAACACGTCTATATTCGCCAAGCGGCGAAATTATTCTAAACGGCACTCACTAGCATACATGCCTAAAACTTTCAAAACAAAGTTGGCACTAGCGAAGTTTGGTACCAGCCTTGTCTATAAATAGAATTAAAGTGGAACCGGTTCTTGCAAATATTCAAGTGGTTCGTGCCAAATTCGAAAAACGAGATAATTAAATAAAATTCATACAGATTGTTTATTAGAACGAAATATACACACAAAAAAAATTTGAGACTCGGTCGCCGATCAAATAAATAAGAAAGAGCTTGTCAAAAATTGAGTTTTCAACACAACTCTTATGGCAGTCTTACGATTTCTTACTGGAAGTATAATCTTTTCTATTTACAGAAATTAGAACTGTTAACTACAAACTAGGTACTGAACGTATAAATCCTGAACTTTCTGATAATAAACTAAATCTTGTACCATGCCAAACATTCCAGGAAGATGTTTGACAAGAAAGTCCAGGATATGTAAGTTACTGGATGGTTATTGCTACTATGTAGGGCAATGTTGCTGAACTAGGGTTATACCCGCGAAATACAAATACATTTAAAAAATATTTTACTTATTTTGTGTTTTAGTGAATTCTCATTTTCTAAATTATAATGCACGTGAATATAATTAACTTTACATATAAGAATATTGAATATTGATATTAAGTTCCGGTGCTCTACTACAGAACCATTAGTTACAAAAGTGGAAGTGGTCCTCGTACCGGAACTGAACCAGTTCCATACAAACGGTTCTTTTTCCATCCCTGTGAGAACCGTCTGTCACAAAAAATTAAATTAAAAATTTTAAAAACCCCCGACACAAAAAGAACGGTGTATTAACTGAAAAAGGAAGTTACGAAAAGTTTAAAAGGTATGAAATAACTTACTATACAATATTATTTATTTTTGTTATAGGTAATATTCCCAACATACTATTATATTCAATTTTATGATCTCATATATTAATGAATTTCTACGATTGAAACTCAGCTATTTTACAATCTTTATTTTGAATTCTTATAATATTCAACAATACGTCGGGGACTGCTATAAAATGTTAACCAAAAAAAATTGAAAAGATTCATATGAGTACAGTAAAAATATACTGTATAGTTGTACATATGCCTACAGTAAACTTAAACCAAGCCTATATACGCTCATACGATTACTCGTATGTATGCAAACTTATAACAGCCCTCCTTTTGCGTCGAGGGTTAAAAATGGAATTCTAGTACTGAAACTGAATCGTCAGTCGTAAAGTGGAAGCGGTTATCGTTCAGAACCGTTTTCACACAAACGGTTTTTTTTTCCATCCCTGCCTGGAAGCCTTAGTTATTATCCCTGCAATTCTCAGAACTTTGGAAACACCTCTCCTACTTACATACCTGCTCGTATTGGATAAAGGGTTTAAACAGAATTTTATCAGTATATTTGTCAGACTTACTCGGCCAGAGAACTATGTCCGGTATCCGCACGAACGATCCGTATTTCAAACAATAAATTTCTCGTAACGTGTGCCCGTGTGCTCTGACCAGCCGATCGATATCTTTTGTTGAATATTCGACTTGTGATTCCTCAATCGCTTCTAAGAGCTCAGACGATATAACTGGTTCTGGTAGATTTGTCGGTATCGGTTGAGGAGTATTTCTCTTAGTCACATCCACGTTCAGAACATCCTTAACCCATTGCGTGAAGTATGGAAGTTCTTTACTGCCGATTGGATACCTGTAAACATTTCATTCATTAATGAAAATCGACATAAGGTAAATGTCACAGTGGTTGGATACGCCCTGGTGATTAGACAGTATCGTGAATTTTTAATATTGAATTTTTTAAAAATAATAACGAACTTCAGGATAGAAAATAATTATCATTAGTTATTTTTTATCAGAAATCATATAAAAATGTTCGCAAAAGCGTATGTATTATAGCGATGTATTATTTTTAAAAAAATGTTATCATTTAGCAATCATGAACTTGAGGCGACATGAATGCCTTCGTAAATGTTTCGCTAACATTGAGAGCGCTTTTTTGAAGCTCGTAAATAATAAATAATTCGTGTGTTTCTATTAAGTGAAGGTTTCTTGATCTGGGTGTAGTATAAATAAATTTGTTAATAGCAGTATGCACTTGTTGCCATTTTGAAAACGCTTGTTTATCACAGAGTTTTATGTAAGTATAAGTAAATGGTAATTGTATGAGGAAAAGTCTAAATTTGGAACAACTTCCGACATCATTAATTTATAAAATGAAAAGGCACAAATTTTTATGTCTACGGTAACAATGATTAATTATGCACTGACAATGTAGCATCAAAACAAATGGGAAATTAGCTGATTGTATGGAAACCACTAGAATAAATTTTATATCAATGTCGATATTGTTCATCAAAAACGTACGAAAAACTTGTTCTGAATTTACCGTTGATAAAACAAAAACCACACAAATTCTTTCCAGTACCTAACACAGTAATGTCCAGGCTATATCATCACTACTAAATAATAAAAATGAATAATAAAAATTGCAATTTATCCTTTGATATGTAAATCAGAAGACATACTAATACTTTATTATATTGCATATAACCCTTACTAATTAAGATCATAGATAACAGAAGTAATTTCTTTAATTATTCTTAGTTCCACCTAGTTTGTTTAAACAATCAAATTGTTGTTATCAAAATGCAGAAACATATAAAAAGAATTTCGCTTTAATCCAAAGTTAGCAACTGCTATAATAATATTGAAACGATTACAGTTTTTTAGTGTTATGTGTGCTACGTTCGAATATATTTAATCAGTTTATCTTATCATAGTGATTATTCACAAATTACGAACTATGTACGTACATGTTCCCTAAAGTTCTAAGAACGTTACGACTATGTTAACATCATAATAATCACTGCTTTGCTTAATAATAAAAAATCATCACAGAAACATGAAAACTTGAATTTAAATAACTAGAAATCAAAAATGCAAATAATAACAATTAGATAGTATTTTCATAAATATTATTTCAATGTAATATGATTAATATGGTTTTACAATTGTCCTATAATTTACTGCAATAATCACATATCGTTTATTTTACAAGTAGTCTACACAGTCAGCATAATCCAACTTTTCTAATTTATTTATTTACAATTTATTTGTATTTATTTGTAATCATAAAAATCATATTGCTGATTTTCTCGAAATTGGATTTACACCATTTTCAAGATAATCGCATTTATTAATTTTATAATTGTTTTCGTTGAAGACGTTGCTATTCTTGTTGTAAGTGTGCTATATAAAACTGTAGTATGACTCTTTATTCAATTAGAAACTTTAGTATAAACAATAACTTCATTTAACATAAGTCCAGTTTCCAAGAACAATATTCTGGTAAAATTTAAAAACCGAAAATTTTATTATTATTGTTATTTTTATATCTGAATTTTACTATCTTCTTAAATGCACACTTTGACCTCTAAATTATTTAATTAATCAAGTTTCGGAACATCCAATCGTAACTAAAGATTTTTTAATGCTAGCCTTTCCCATGAAAAACTTTCACGATAGCACAAAAAATCTGGATTATAAATTCAATTGAACCATAATTGACAGCCTTCCTATTTAGAAAATATTGTGAAACATTTATAATCTGTCTTAAAACTATTGGTCATCTTAAAAAGTAAGTCCGTACCTGTCGTATATGTTAATTAAATATGCGGCAACATGACAAAACTCATTTTAAACAAATGTCCACTACTTTACTACGTCGTAAATAGCGTTTTATTATCCAATACAGAATAGTGTACAATATCGAGTATAATTATTTACGTATTCTTTAATAATATTTCTACAAGTTTTCGCGTTAAAAAAAGATATATAGTTGAAAGTAAAAATATATTCATTTGATGTACACATTTTTGGGAATTTCATTACAATAAGTTTAATAAAAGAACAATTTGAAAAAATGAAAGTACAGTCGTAAAGATACATAATATTAGCATCTTTCACTCATATTTTATTCATTTTGCTTCGTAGAAAGTTCCTTGAAATATTCATGATAAACAGGGGATGTATAAGGCAATA
Source organism: Dufourea novaeangliae (assembly GCF_001272555.1). Classification (NCBI taxonomy): domain Eukaryota; kingdom Metazoa; phylum Arthropoda; class Insecta; order Hymenoptera; family Halictidae; genus Dufourea; species Dufourea novaeangliae. Next base: position 2,705,532 of record NW_015373895.1, on the reverse strand, counting down.
AACTCATCATCGTATCGTTATATGATGTAATAGGTCTTGAACCTATTTATAACGGCAATAATATTATTTTACTGAAATTTTCCGGTCTGCCTCGTTTTCGGGATAAATCCAGGATCTCAAATTTCGTATTCGCTGATGCACCGATGTTTGAATTCTGAGGTGGAATGTGTCGAAAGTTTCTCAAAGTAGAAAACATTCCGAGACTTATGGAAGGACCTAATAGAGGAACGAATCCCATTATCGTATACTTTTACATGACACCTTGTAGTTTAGTGAAAAATTGGGTTAAATATTTTTCTATTATATGAAGTTACTGGGAAACATGTTTATTGATGACGTGCTTATACAAAAATAAACAGTTTTAGATAAAAGTAGACAAATTCTTATATTAGTATTTCTTGTCATTTTTGGTAAGTACTAAAACTGATGCCCAATATTGCTCCTATACGGTGTATTAGGAAATACATACGGTAATCATTATTAGGTCAGTTAACATTATTCTACTAAATTATCCTACCAAAAAAAAATCACAAATATGAACCTTATTGTTTGATTCTTTATTCTATGTTTGTACGGTTTGCCACAGTACTGATATCTACTGCTATTAGAAGAAATAGTTAACCGAATTAAATTATATAAGGAAACACGGCATATCAAATTCTTAATGGCATAATATTAAAGTAATAAGGGCGGCGATACTGTTTTTGTACCCGGACGGTCAACAACCCAGGAACGGCCCTGCGTGTGTGTTTCCTTTATGAGTTCAAACTTGGAGAAAAAGCCACTCGAAGCATCCCGGAAGATGTGTACGACATTCCAAAACTATTGTGTAAGTGAAAGTGCAGGTACCGCACAAAAGTAATTCGAAAAATTCAAAATAGGGGAAGAGATAGTTTAATTTATATGTTTATAATATTTTTTATTACATTTTTTGTTGTTAAATGAGCGGTTAAGTGGAGAAGGACGCGCAGTATCATTAATAATGATGATTTGCGGGTTGTTGATGCTAAAAATCCAAAAACAACGTGTAAAAAGCTCGCTACGCAGTTGTTCGTCGCAACTTCAGCGGGTGCAGGAAGAATTTCGGGAAAAAATATATAGCTGACATTGCTAAACCGTAATGGCTTCTTTCTGCAAAACAAGATGTGACCGTATGCAAGAAAACATTTCAGAACTTGGCTGACAAACATTAATTGGATTGTTCTTTTTAAAGTAGTATAAGTCCAATTTTTTATTAGAAAAATAAGTTAAGCTAGTTTCAGCTACAAATCGATGGCTCCTTTTTATATTTATAATAACAAAGTCAATACACTACTCTATTCTCACGAATTAGTCAAAAAGGTTTGGCTGTTAAATGGAATTATGTAAATGTCTTTTTTTAAACTGATAAAAGTCCATTTTTAGCAATGACTCGATTTATTTGAAACTTTCTACGAAGCAAAATGAATAAAATATGAGTAAAAGATGTCAATATTATCTATCTTTACGACTGTACTTTCAGTTTCTCAGATTGTTCTTTTATTAAACTTATAATGAAATTCTCAAAAATGTATATCAGATGATTTCGAAAAAGTCTACTTCACATATATATCAGGTTTTATAAATCACTAAAGACTGCAACATATCCAAGTGTCAACAAAATCCGAAATGTTAGTCCAAAAAGTGTCCGATTTCGCATGGAATACCCCATAAATTACAGTAGTCATTACTAAACTGCGGATGTTTATGCATTTATAGCAATTTTTAACATGTAAAATGCATGAAGATAAAGATTTCAATCAAATTTAGTGATATTTATATATTACTATTAACATAACAAGACATTTATTACAGGATCTAGATTTCTATCCGATTTTAATGTTTATAAATTAATGCCTAACATTCTGAATTTGCGTAAACATCCGCAGTCTACTCATTACAATATTTATAGAAGATCGAATATCCGATCGTCTGAAATTCAGTGTAGTAGATGATTTCCGAAAATTTATTCCGGTTTTCTTTTTACTTCGAAGCTATAACTCTTACAAGGTAAATAAATTTTTCTTTGCCTCCGATCACGAGACGTTGATCCATGAAAAACTATATTTGCATTGATATACTTAATTATAGTTGTCAATTCGTATTCTGCTTTTCGAACGAAACTACAAGTAATGTATACATTATTACGTCGCAATGCATCTAAATGGTGTGATTGTCCTGTTAACCGAGTGAATTTTTCAGAATTAGTAAGGTGCACTTGTCCTATAACTTACCATTGCTGAGATATTTGACTTTTTTTTATTCACTGTTTGTTTACATATGACGTAGTGAGCATATCCTCGAATACGTTCCATAATGAAAGTAATAGAATGAAAACAGTGAAATATCTCAGCAACGGTACGTTTTAGAACAAATGCACTTTAGTGCTTTTATACTCAGAATACGCCAATCTATTGAAATCGAGCATAAAAAATTGGACATTCCATTTAAAAAAACAAAGGTGACCTTTAGATCTTCTCTACGCCTCCACTTGCAACAATACCATTTATAGCATATTGTGTAGTTTCTTAAACCCTATAACTTTTGTAAGTAACATTTTCTCGTATTGTTTGAAATAACTAAGATATTTAAGTGAACAGAGTTCGTGAGACACACTGATGTATACCACCGCTCGGTCCTTCAATTGGGGGGGTCCACTGCAAGAGGGAACTACACCACAAAATATTTAAAAATGAGATTTTTATTACTTCCGACACCTCTTGGTGTCTAGTTATTATCCCTTAATTTAAATAAAAGGTCGTTTTTTACAACTTTTTAATCTGAGGCTATAATGAAAATTGAATTTATACATATCGAAGATTCATGATAATTGTATACATACAAAATTGTAAGAATTGTCAGACTTACTACAGTTGTAGATCGAAAGTCGGGAAAAACTGTGATTTTCATTTTTAATCGTTTGTATCTCGTAGCAACGTTAACCGATTTTGATAACATTTTCAACATGTATATAACTAACATAAATCTTCGATATGTATTTATTAAATTTTCATTATAGCCTCAGATTAAAAAGTTGTAAAAAACGACCTTTACTATTTTCTTCGCGATTCCGACCGATTGCAACCTTTTCAATTTTTCTTTACACATCATTTAGTAAACTGATGTCCCCAACTTCACAAAAGAACTCAAGTCATTTGGACCAATTTTAAACAAGTTGTTCCGTTTTAAAGGGTGTACGAATACTTTTATCCGGTACTGTATATGTATAGGTATACAGTCTGTTAAGAAATTATAGGTTCAGTTATAGTTATTGTCGTAAGTCATGTACAAATGTATCAATCCCGCTGAAATTTTCAGGGTATTAGGCCCTTATACAAACAAATGTCTCTACTAAACTTTATTTTAAAATATCAAGTCAAAACAAAATTAGAATTTTTTCTGAACGTACTCAAATTTTGACCGTTAATAAATGATAGGTTCACTTATTAACAAAGTAATGTGTTAATGTGCAAAAATTTTATATATCATGAAAATTAATACTTAATAGGCTTTCCGCCACTTTTAATTAAAAGACTGATTTGTTTTGGCAGGGATGGCGAGGTGTATAAGTTGCCGATCTGTAATACGACACCAAGTGTCCTTCATTGCCGTTTTGAGCTCATTTACACTGTTGAATTGGCAACAATCTTCATAAACATCCTGTACCAGTTGTCCCTATAAATTTTCTATTTGGTTAAGGTTAACAAACAGACCTTGATGGTCACATTAATATTTCTGTATATTTTTTTATTTAACCACTGTTTAGTGCTTGCGGAATCGTGTACAGACGCATTATCGTGCGTGAATTTCAGTCTGAAGGACGAAACACGACGTGTATAGGGGAAGAGATGTTCCTGAAAGACAGCTTAATATTTTTTCGAAACAAGACGTGTGTTGAGAAAGGCTAATGCTGTCTTGCCAAATGCAGCAAACGCCGCCCAAACCATGACGGAACCACTTAAGGCGTCGTGTGCTATCTGGGTATAATTTCTAATATGTTGTAAAAGTGTGCACATCTTACATTTAAAACGTGTATCGTATTACAATAAAACTATTTTTAATCGAGAATTATGCGTGCTTAAAACTACAACTACCAACGATAAACGCATATCTTTTTCGATCGATCGATAAATATGGCAAACTTTTGAAAATTTACAAATTTATAAATTAACCAATTTCTTTATTGTCGTATCGTAATAAAAGTTACGAAAGATCTGAGAAAATATATTGTTATAACATTTGAATCATCGTTGTAAGAGTGTATTGACAAGACATTTTGACTTGTTTGGTAGTTCTAGTGTTAAAAAAATGGTTCTCATATTCGCCTACTTTGCTCTACCAAAGTGAGTAAGTAAGATAGCCTATAGTCCTTTGACAAATATTCATTTGTTAGAATTTAAAAAATGGCATTATTCCACATTAGGTATATTCATATTTGGCCACTTTCCTCTACTAGAGTATCTCTTACGCCGTGTGTTTTATGAAAACCAGTTGAAATAAACCTTAGTTGTCCGAAAATAGACAATCAGAAATCGTAAAAATTTGCATTCGAGAAAACAAGCCTGAAATTAGAGAAAATGTGACCTTCGCTTATGTTCATTGCTAAAATATATTTTTCTCCAACCAACTATTCCACTTTTTCTAGAATACTTTCCTGTATCGCTGAGAATAACAACAGATTCCTGTCCATAAATCACCTAACAGTTATGCTATTAATTTTACACACTGCAGAGAATATGTAAATTACATTCGGCGTTGTGAACAATCAAGAATATCCATTCGAATGAATCGTAGCAGTTTCAACGGTCGATTTTGTTTTCCAAATTTGTTCCTGAAATCATGACCACGAGTTTTTCGTTCACTTTTTACACGTCTCCTTGATTTTGAACCACCACGAAAGTTGCGCTTCGAAAAGTAACAAAGTTCGGTGTACAGATCGTGCCAGCAGTTGTCTAACCTATGTAAGCATCTTTAGGTACACTACAGTTGTATGTCAAAAATCTCGAAAAACTGCGGCTTTCGACATTTTTAACCGTTTGTATTTCATAACGTTAACCGATTTTGATGAAAGTTTCAGCGTGCATATAACTAACATAAATCTAAACAATGTATTCGTTAAATTTTAATTACAATCTCAAATTAAAAAAATCGAAAAATCGACCTTTACTATTTCCATCGTGATTCCGACCAATTGCAACTTTTTCAATATTTTGTTAACACATCATTTAGTACATTAATCCTTCTAACTTCGCAAAGAAACTCAAGTCACTTGGTCCAATTTTGAAAGAGTAGTTCTGTATTAAAGGGTGTACGAATACTTTTTGGACCCATTGTATGTATGTAGGTACATAGATAACGATATCGGAAGGTGATAAATTCAGCACAGTAAGAAAGTGACACGTAACTCGAGCCTCAACTAGAGCTGTGCAAAAAAAAACCCACAGCGAAAATGGTTTGTAAGAGAGATTATGTTAGTAATGTTCTAAAACTTTTGAATTTATTTTGTTGCATTGGAAATGCCAGCTTTTTTTAGTGGCATTTCATATTTTATGATAAACCCAAGTTTTTGAAAGTGAATTTCGTAATTTGAAACTAATTTAAAGGAAACTTTTCAGTTATTGTGTTTTGCTGAATGTTTCTTTGTGTAAAGATAAGTTCTACTGGAATTTTTAATGACGTATAATGAAAGGTAATTTTTAGTTCATCGTCTGTTTTAATTTATTCCACGGATTCTTTACATAGCTTTATTTACAGTCTCTACCTTAACACACAGACGTTTTTTCCTTTACTTTTACTTTTACAGCTTTATCATTATACACTGTAAACATGAACGTTCGTTTATAAAAATCACACAGCTATTGCACATACCATAGGTATAAAATTTCCTGAAATATAACAAGTGCCATATGCGAATATGCTGTGTATACTGAAATATGTATGTATTTGGTATCAGTCAAAATGACACTCGTCGTGTCGTGTCCATATTTCTCTTCTCTAGATTAATATATTGGATCAGCGCAAAAATTTTGATGGATTCTGTTCTAAAAGAGTAGTCTAACAATGCTTTCAATTACAATTTAATAATAAAATTAAAAACTACGTAATAATTCTTTATACCATATGTATTTTGAATAGAAACATTTATTCTAATAAAAAAATGGTTGGATTATCATTATTTATGGAATATCTATAATTAAATTATATTAATAAATTTTCAGTTAACTACAGCGTGGGAGTGACATAACAACTTCTTCAAACAGCTCTCAAATGCTTTCACGGTGTTTGTAACGTTTATTCCTTTCATTTTCACATTCATTTTCAAAAGCACAATTTCAATTGTATCTTAAACAATAAAATATTAGCAGAATGTATTAACATAATTGTTTATTTACAAAACTATGAGGATCAAACCATCTGCAAATAAGCCATCGAAACATTTACACTGACCAAATACATACAACAGTAATTACAATTTTTAATTCATGTCTAAAAAAAAAACTGTTGCATGCAATAATCGTGTTGACCCATTTTATTGGGCAGTACTTTCTGTCAAGGGTAGTGCAAATATATAATAAAAATAAGACAAATGTGTATGAACAAGTGTCATGTCGACGTTTATTCAGCTAAAATTGATGACACGAATACGCAACTACTCGTTCTAAACAAAACGTTTGACCCAATAAACTAGAATTTCACGTTTACTCGATGAAAAATGAGAAGTCATTTTTGTCTACCTTTTATTCATTCTTTCGAAACATTTTACTCGGATGATAAATTGGTCCATCTTTGACTACATAATGTGGTCAAGGCTCCTCGTGCCTACATGAGAAAATATGAACCATGATGATCCGTGTAAGGAAATCACGCATCTGTCTCGAAATTAACACGTCCAGGTTCGTTTATATAGCCGTCGTTCGTTCACGTTCATTAGAATTCATTTGCTGAATGGGGGACAGCCAGACTTCATCGGATTCCAAAGGCTGACGAACACAAAGAGGACGGAATTTCTCGTGTGTGACTTACGACACCCGAACGGAACGAGTTCTGGTCGAGAGGACGTTCACCATATTCCATTAAGTACGTCCTATTTGATCTATGAGCGCAGGATACGCAGTGAAAGTATCAAACGGAATTGAACTGACATATTATATATGCATATACGCACGGCTAGAACGATAAAATTCATCTTTTCAATCGTATTCCTAAGCACAGGAATTAATGTGCAACACTACACGATAGTCTCAACAACGTCGAATGTTATTGTCTTACGTTATACAGTACTGGCATTGGCGTAACTAGGTAAGGGCCAGGGTGGGCCTGCCCCAACCCCCCAGAATACGGACAGGCCTCCCCGTCCAGAAATTATTCAAATATGTAAAAAAAACATTCGTCAGTTACTAAAATCTTCTGTTATAAAAAATAAATCCTTGGGCCGAAACGTACTACGCAACGCAACTAAATACAAAAAATACAATACTATCCTCATTACGTGAAAGTATTAAGTAAAATTGTATTAGAATTAAGATTATTAATTTTAATATTCTACTGTAACTAATAATCTTGTAACATCAATTGAAGGGCTGGATGCAATAAGGGGACTAGCGCTCAAGGATACGAAAAATCTTTTTGCAGAAAAAACCAGAAAATTGAAACTTATATATGATAGATTTTAACTAGAGGTATCTGCATACAATATACACTTGCTTTTAATCAATCTCAATCTTTATTTATTTTTAAGAATTATGTTTATATCTTTCTATTTTTAGTTTTGATGTTAAATAAATATGTAAATAATTATTTTAAAATGTGTAACTTCATTTTCTGCAACCCACATGCATGGTATAAAATACGTACAAGTGCCTGATGGGAAGTCAGGGGACCTGGCCCCCCAGACAAAAATCCTAGTTACGCCAATGAGAGGACAAATGAATTCAGACAAAGACATTTTTCGTTGGATTTATTGTTATGAAGATGTTACTGAAGTTCTACCCTACGCAATGTTTACGATTATTCCGACGTAAGCTTTCATAAAAGTTACACGGAGCTACCTACGTATCACAATATACATATGTATACATTTCCTATAATCTACACCACCCTCCCTGTAAGCACCATTTATTTTTATTTAGATTAAAAATGAGTTTATTAGTTAACAAATAAGAATTTTTAAAACGGTGACAAACTGCACACTGTTTACATGAATTTCTGAATATTAAATGACGCTACGAGATTAAATACAACTTTCTTCTAGTTCCCACAACAAATCAAAAAGCATAATAAATCGTCTTGGGTTTTTTTAGTACTCTGATTAACGATCACAAATTATTTATTCGAAATATCTGACAGGTATAACTCTCTTAATATAACTGGCATTCTATTTCTTTTTAGACATCTGATTTACACGTGTAATTAATTGGTGTCCTCACATTAAACACATGTATACATATACAGTGTGTCTCACGAACTCTGTCCACTTAAATATCTTGGTTATTTCAAACAATATGAGAAAATGTTACTTATAGAAATTGTAGGGTTTAAGAACCTACATATAGGGTATAAATGGTATTCTTGCAAGTGGAAGCGTAGAAAAGATCTAAAGGTTACTTTTGTTTTTTTAAATGGAATGTCCAATTTTTTATGTTCAATTTCGATAGATTGGCGTATTCTGAGTATAAAAATACTAAGGTGCACTTGTCCTATAACTTACCATTGCTGAGATATTTGACTTTTTTCTATTCACTGTTTGTTTAGATTTGACGTAGTCAGCATATCCTCGAATACGTTCCATAATGAAAGTAATAGAATGAAAACAGTGAAATATCTCAGCAATGGTAAGTTTTAGGACAAATGCATTACAGTGATTTTATATTCAGAATACGCCAATCTATCGAAATCGAGCATAAAAAATTGGACATTCCAGTTAAAAGAAACAAAGGTGACCTTTAGATTTTCTCGACGCCTCCACTTGTAAGAATACCATTTATACCACATTATGTAGTTTCTTAAACTCTACAACTTTTGTAAGTAACATTTTCTCGTATTGTTTGAAATAACCAAGATATTTAAGTGGACAGAGTTCGTGAGACACACTGTATATGTGTAGTATATATATACATGTATAATCAAATAGAGACTTCATAATAGCCATCTTACTGTCACTTACATAATATCTAATCTGCTATCTCTACAACTCATTTGAATGTAAACTCAACATAATTTATTCAATTTGTCTCGTTACTCTCCTGGTTCCCTGACTACCATTTCTTATTTGGTTAACGATGTCTCATTCAAACGATCACGCTTAATGTAATTACGTTTATATGTTTCGCGTTATACCGTATAGATTGATTATTATTTATTATACCAGAAAATCCGAACAAACTGTCAAAACATCAACTGTAGAAAGCAGACTACTACTGACATTTTTTCTTTGTATACTTGTTTTGAGAGATTTTCGTGTTTTCAGTACAGAAAATTGTAGGAAAAATTGCTTTTGTTGTAAGTTGAAATTCGATGGATTAATGCAATTACACATGTGAGAAAAAGATTTGAACCGCTACACATAGGTCAGCTTTCTCTTAAAAATGGAACAAAATGCTAGAAATCAATTTTATTAATTCAATATTTTCTATTAAAAAATTACCATATAACACTTCTAGGTTTACGGATTTCATAATGACATTGCATCACAATGCCTTCTTTAAATAACAGGCATCCAAACTTCAGGCATTAAATAACAGGCATCCAACTTTTCTCTTTATATCGAAATACAGTCGATATAAATTATTTGTATTTAGTTAGTTCCAGCAAATGAAGTTGTATTTTGTTTTAATAAATATAAATAATAAATGATAATGTCTATACAATTATGATATTAATAATAATGTTTAATAAAATGCGTATAATGTTTAATATAACATCAAATGCCGGAAATAAGGCTGTCATTTCATGTGCAACAACCTAATTGTATTATAATATTACTAGTAAAAACCTGAATTTTCAGAAGTACATCTTTAAAATGGATCTAATATTTAAAAAGCAATGTTGACTGTAACATGCTTGCTAAATGATTTCTTTATCAAAAAATAATCTCTACTATAACCGAATGTTAAATGAAGTTTTATGAAATTTGCTTCTAATTTTACTTTAAAGTTTTTAAGTATAATGATTTTAGTTGAATCTCATTTGTATCCGGTATCCATTTTAACTTATTGTAAGTAATGTACTGTAAATAATATAGAAAAGGCTTTAACTTAACATGAAGATGGCGACCATGGTTAAAAATTTTCATATTTTAAATTCTATCACTATTTAATTTTCATAGAAATTCAGCCGCAACATATTCATTCCCAAGTTAGTATTAATTAAACATGTAGACATTAAACGTGATGCTTGAAAGCAGACAATGCAATAAATTGACACCGTATTAAAATACTAATTTCCATTTCTGGCAGACTGCAGACCGAGCAGTAAATTTTACCAATTAAATTACTTTCGTAAAATAACCCACAGTGTCGGCTATAAAATTATTTTCGTATGACGATTTCTACACGAGCAATAAAATTACGTACAAGGAAAATACTTTATACACTTTTTTATTGAATTACTAAATGATTTTCTTTATGGCATTTGTTTCAGATTTAAATGTATCGAATACAATACAGTATTGCTGAATTAATTATATGGATTTCATACTTTTGCATACAAATAACAAACGAAACGAAAAGGTATTAAAAGCTTCTCAGAGTGTAACATTAACTGGCGTGTAATGTTTTATTCTTCTGCATGCGACAAGCCATGTAGGCAATTACAAAAGAAATTCAATATATTTGTAATGGCACGTTTACACTTTTACCGCAGAAAACAAAAAAAAAATTATAGAAGGTCAGAATCTGCATGTGAGATATTCAAAGAAATCTAAGTTTTCTAGGAATACGCAATAGGTTTACCTTTTGTTTGTTTACCTGAACGTTTTCACAAGAATCCTAATGCGTTTAATGCCTGGCTCGTTAAATATTGAATCAGTCAGACAGTAATGTCGGCCTTGAATAATACTTATACTATGTATTATTCAAAAATATTACGACGCTGTCTTATTTTGGACAGCGTATAACAGAATTGTCACGCTAAAACGATAATTTTAACATTTGCTGTTATGAATACAAATAAAAAAAAAATTTTGCGTGTTCTCGCAATTATTAAATTTATGTACAATCATGATATGGAATCCGTAAGCATCAAACATAATGAAACTTTTATTATTTAAAAAGTTCTTTATCTTCAGATTTCCTAATTTCTAAGTTATGAGACAGACGAAAGAGGTTCTTATGAATGTGGAAAGAAGTTAGATCAGACATGATTAAAAAAAAAGATTGAAATTTACTACCGTAATTAAATAAAGCAGTCATATCTGAAAGCGGCAGGTATACAGGGTGGTCCACGCAATTGTTTCAGGTCATAATTCCGTTATTAATGCATTTACGAAAAAATGCCAAAGGAGGAAGATAAATGGCTTGAAGAACACTACATCCGTAGGCCCTTAAATTTTTTTTTAAGTGCAACAGTGCATGTGCAGTTAACAATTGCATCATTCCTTTATATGGAAATGCATATTGTTTATTGCACAGATCGATTCCTCTATTCATTCTACGTAAACAATTATTAGGAGGCCATGGCAAAAAAATAATTAGTTTTCGAGATATTTTCAAAAAATGTCACACTAGCCTAGCCCCTTACGTGACTAAGCATATGACGCAATAGGGTGTCTCTAGAGGAATCTAAAAAACATTGACAAACTGTTTAGAAGGGAATTTTAAGTAAAAAAAAGTCTCATACATACATACTTAAATGTACCTAGTCATGTTATTTCAATTATGTATATGAATTGGTATGAATAATGTGTCGTATAAAGGATTTGCTGATTTATCGGTGCAATATCTACGATGAAGCTCGAGGAGAATAAATTATATTCTTCTATGTTGTTCTGACTTCTTGAAGAAAAACTGGTATTAAGCTTGTGATTTTACATTGAAACCAATACTACTTTAAATTGTTTTGAACTAGGTGAGTATTGAGGATGGAATAGGAATAATTTTTAGTTCATGGTGTTCTGATTTGAATGAAAAATAATTCTCCGAACATCCAGAACGGTTTCTAATTAGCTCATAACTAGAGAATGAATGTTAAGCTGCATCTACACTATATAACATAACATGCTATATAGCAAAGTTATAAAACTTGTTAGAAAAACAGAAAGAAAAATGTTATATAACGTGATGTTACACAACATTTTTCGTGGTATATAACAAGTTATATGTTATCCATCTAGTGTGACGCCATTATTAATAATGAGACGCGAAATGTTATAGAGACTTGTTACAGACTTGTCTGAAAGATATAGTCTTGTAACAAGTTATAAAAACATGTTACATAACAAGGTTATACAACAAATTGTTGCAAAACACTGTTTTGCTATATAGTGTAGACGCAGCTTTATGCATTCATAGAACAAATCAGCGTGTTTATTAATTTCAGAAAATTTCTAGCAACTGGAAACAATTTCTGTTCAATCTTTTATGTTGATAAATTAGCCCACAAAAATTTGTATTTCCAAAAACCTTCGAAATCTGTATACATATTACGTTTGTGTGCTAATACGAAGTGGCTGTAATTATAATTATGTACTTTCATAGTGAAGTAAATGCATATTTGCAAATGAATATAGTGTATATATTAAGTGGCTGTAATTATACTTTCATAGTGAAGTTAATTTGCTAATGAATATAGCCAATATGTATATAGACGTACAGTATTGAGACGAAACGTAAAAATTTCAAAATAAAATATCGGTTACGAAGAGAATAAAATTTGGTTACTAGATTTATTAAAAAATTTATAAATAATCTATAAAAATGGTTAATTGTTTTAAATATCGACAATATTTATTGAAATAAATATTATTTATTTATTCCAATGACACAAAAACAATTGAAGAAATGCTATATCTTTTGGAAGTAAAACAAAAATAACAATGACCTTAACAAGTTGAAAGGTCCATTTACATATACTTTAAGGAGTGATAAGAGAATTCTCATCGTAAGAATTTGTAATTTCGCAGGTTTGTCAGTGAATAGAAACAGAACAAAAAAAGTCATAATAAATTTTGGGTATCTCCTGCAGCTTAACTGTTATAAAACTCGATTGATTCAAAATGTTTGTAAAAACAACGCATACAAATATTACAGGTCCCAAGATACTGCTTCACAATCAGACGTTTCTAACGAGGCAATAATCGATTCCCACCTAGAATAGTGCATGATTTACAACGAGACCCTGTCGAGTCTTAACCGAGCCATAAACCATTCCGAAGAGGAAAAAGTGTCGATCTTTCCACCTTTACGGTCGTGTATTTCACACCGTACAACTGGCCACTTATCATCTGCTGATTATTTTATTCCTGCTTGATAAAATCCTTCAAACTAATTGTACTCGGTTGAACGGAAAGTTTTTGCTTTTTCTACAAGATATCACCATAACCACAAATCACATAATTCAGTAATAGTTATTCTCATTGGCGTAACTAGGTAGTGGCCAGGATGGGCCTGGCCCCCCGTCCAGAAATTATTGAAATATGTAAAAAAAACATTCGTCGGTTGGTAAAATCCTGTTAAAAAATAAAAAATAAATACTTGAGCCGAAATGCAATACGCAACGCAACTAAGTAGAAAAAATACAATACTATCTTCATTACGTTAACTTATTAAGTAAAATTGTATTAGAATTAAGTTGTTTAATTGTTACATTCTACTTAACTAATAATCCTGCAACCTCAATTGAAGGGTCGGATGCAATTAAGGGAACTAGCGCTCGAGAATGTGAAAAATATTTTTGCAGAAAGAAAACAGCAAATTAAAGCTTATATATGATACATTTTAATTATAGATATCTGCAGATAATATACTCTTGATTTTAATCAATCTCAAATTTCCTTAATTTTTAAGAATTATGTTTATATTCTTCTATTCTTAGTTTTACTGTTAAATAAACATGTAAATAATTATTGCAAAATATGTAACTTTATTTTGTGCAACCCACACGATCTGTGTTATGGGCGAATGTCAGAGGACCTGGCCCTCCCAGAAAGAAGTTCTAGTTGCGCCAATGGTTATTCTTTTATTTTGAGCTTTCTGGTTCCTTTCTTCGTTACAAAAGTCATATTTGCCCCTTGGCAGCCAATAACATGACTTCCTTTACAAAACAGACAATTCAAGAAAACTAGAGCCAAAAATGGGAAACTAAAGCCTTTTCGTGCCTACTGACAATTAAGGATACTTTTTATAAAAACAATTCACCAAATAAACTCTCTAGGCAAGATAAGATCACAATATTCAAGAATCGAAAACAGCCATACAAGATTTACACACTGGCACCTCCTAAATAAAAGTCCCAATAAGTGACTTCTGTATTATCAAAAATTATTGTAGACTACCTTACGCTACGCTGCAACAAATTTTCACCGAATAGACGACTCTTTCTTCCTTACCACCTTATTCAAACTTGACTCCTCTCTTGACACCAATCCTTACCAACTTGAATCATCCAAAGAAAATACTACATACAGCTATTAGCCTTTCTAAAGCACACAAAAGTTTGTCAAAGATTCGAGTATTTCAAATTGTAATGTAAACTGACAATGAATCACTAATAAATTCCTTCTAGAGATTGATATGACTATAAATATTAAATAAAAAAAAATCATTCAAAAACGTTGAGTAATAAAATAGCATATTCGTCGTATATTGTTTTATGAGTTTCAGAAATTATTATGTACTGATCGGCGCTGCTGTCAAACAAACAGTAAGAATTGAACAAACAGTAAAGTTTACATCTATCTAATATGGTTTCAAAGATTCTGATTAGATTTTAGTATACAGTGGGTCCAAAAAGTATTCCTACACCCTTTAAAACAGGAATCTTTCAAAATTGGACCAAGTGACTTGAGTTTCATTGTGAAGTTAGAAGGATTAGTGTACCAAATAATCGTAGCAGCATTTATGGTTAGCCATCGGTATCCAACAGTTGGGAGTTAGTTGCGATATAGTTAGTGTTTTTGCCTACAAATTCCCAAAATAGGGCCTTACGACGAAAAAGTTATGATAATTTGCCAACGAATATTCAATGTTGGGCCTACAATTATTATAGTTGGTTAATTAACAGGAAATTTACGATGATAATACAACATCGGCCCACCCAAAGTTTTCCAACATTTAAATATCGTCTTAAAGACGTCAGAAACGTTGCTACAACCAAAACCTTCTTATTATATTTTCAATTGATTTTTTTGTTTCCTTATTTATTAATATACTCGCAATTTGTTACTGTTGCGCAACGCATTTGACATTTAAAATTTTGTGAAAATAAAGTCAGGGGACAGAAGATTGGAAATAACTTATAATAATTATTTGTAATAATTAGCTACGTGTATAAATTGTACATAATAAATTGTAAAGGTAACTTTGCTGGTAAAACACTTGTTTACCTGTTTAATATACATATACAATTTATACGTATGTATATAATTATTATAACAAGTAATTATTATAAATATTATTTCCAGTGTTATACTCTTTCAAATATTTTTAAAGGATTTTATGTAAGTGTAGTATAGCCAACTGTCTTCCTATTGTTGATTTATTGTAGATACTAAACAATTGGCCCTACAAAAAGAAACCTCCAGTTGACCGTTCGTAGTATAGTGACGTGGGCCCAACATTCATTGATGGCCCAGTTGCAAAAAAGGGTGACAATTCTAACTGTTGACCAACCAATAGTGCATGAAAGGTCCATCAAAATGCCAACAGTAATTGTTGCTAGGGTACGTGTTAACAAAATATTGAAAAAGTTGCAATTAGTCGGAATTGCGAAGAAAATAGGAAAGATCGCTTTTTGCGACTTTTTTATCCGAGATTCTAATGAAAATTTAACGAATACAATGTTTAGATTTATTCCGAGAAAACATTCCGTTCAATACAATGGTCGCATCCACTCTCTGCAACTGCAGATGTAGTATCTCTGAGAGTCTTGAGATGCTCTAAGAGACACACACTATTTTCTCCAACAGCTGAAATGTCTAGAGTCTAGGCCAGGGGTCGGCAAACTGCAGCTCGCGAGCCAAATGCGGCTCTTTGGGTAGTTACGTGTAGCTCTGAAGTACAATGAAAAATGTAAATACAATCAATGTGAGCAATTTTTCTGAGATTTTTTCTTCATTTAATAAAGGTATAATTAATATTATAACTTGTTATAATGTTACTTTAAATTTTCCTTATTTATAAAAATATATTTATAGCTCTCAAATCATTTTTAAATTGTTGTAAGTTAAATTGTTGACTCCTAGTCTAGGCCAACGACCTGTTTGAATGTGATGACCTCTCACCGACGTGCATAAGCTGCACTCCGATTCAAAAGCGCATTTGTATTGTAAGTTCCAGGTTTTATTGCTCGAAGATTCAAACAGATCAGACATAATAACTATCATAAGACATTGTTTTGGTCCATTCGAATTCCCCAAACAATTCTTAAAATATCGAAACGTATAAGGAACTGACCATATTAATGAGTCTATCCCTATCAGTGTAGTTTTAAATATAAAGCCGAAAAAAAAAGCTTGCAAAATTAATAAAAAATATTGCTTTTATAAATTAAGTTCAACTATTAATGTAAGGGTTACACATGAAAATATTACATTTTTAAACAATTAAAGTGTAATAAACATTTATCAAAGATGCACATTACCTAAATACCTTGCCAAAGACGTGAAGGAACATGTACATACTTAACAGAAGCAACTAAATAAATAATTGTCATGATTTTCATTTATATAAAATATAAAGTGTTGATTATATCATGAAGCCTTTTACTTTTATGAAAAAATATCAAAATAAGCACTTTTGTAACGTTTCCGTATTTTCAAAGGGAATCTATTAATACCGCGAGATTATAATGCATGTATGCGTTAATGTGACTGCTTGCTCCCTTGGAACTTGTAAACCTAACCTTGTTTTCGCTACTGAAATATGTATACAGAATAGTTTGCATATTTTATTTTTGCAATGAAAGGATCATGTTACAATCGCATAAGAACACCTTACTTGGAGACAAGAAATCGTTTGACGAGTTTAAAATTTAAACAACACATTAATTGCAGAAACAATATTTAGGACAGGCACATATGTACGTGAATGTGGTATAAGCACTTTTAAAAACACACGACTGACCCAAAAACATGTATTACCATTTTAATTTAAAAAATGATAAAAAATTGATATTTTAACTCGAAAAAATGTCTCGATAAAAGAATTTCTTAAACTAATATAAATTCAGATAATACATTAACATTATTAATTTAATATATATAATTATAATTATATTAATTATTATTTTATATAATACAATTCATTAATTAATTCATTAATGAGTATGTCAGCTTAATAGCACATTAATAGGGCCCAGCACCCTACCTGGGACATTTTGTATAGAAATTCGTGACATAGACTCGATGAGGTGCAAGGAAACTTTCCAAATAGAGTTCTATTGGGACATGGTCTCCCAAGAAAAAGTTTTATCCCAAGATACTCAGTTCGTATTACAATCGCTCCCTGCCAGCTAGTTTCTATTTTGCGGGACACATTATACGTGTAAACACTGATAAAAGAGATAAAAGTAAGAACGGTGGGATCCAAGGTACGAAATGAAAGATGCGAGCACAAATATACGCATACGCGCAGTGCATTTTATCGAAGTGAAACATCTATCGGGAAATATTTTATATAAATGAAAGTAAAATCCTGCTGGCTAGCTACATAGTCTTTTAATTATTCTTTCAAGGTTCCACGGGTTTCTGCGAATGTAACACGCCCAATGAATGTTCTACATTTTACTAACTATTTATTCGTGAGGTTTACAAATAAGAAATGAAATTCATACTGCGTTAATAATTTTATGTACTGACTTTGTAAACATTCTTTTTTTTTAGTAAATACATAACATCCGTAGTTTAATTATCACAACAATATACATATGGTCAAACTGCAGAAAAGCTGTCTGCCCTCCGATTTCGATCATTTTTGGATATGTTGTAAAATTCGACATTTTGAACAATTTTTTCCTATACATATAACGGAGGGAGTTACTTAGTTTCCGAGATATTCGCGAAAAACTGCCAGTACTAGCACATTGAATTCTACCTATAGTTATGTTTATTTACCTGCAACACAGTAACGATTTATTTTTAGCAGAGTTATTAACGTGAATGGACGTTTAGTGTGATAGAATTGCAAATCGATCAATATAATGCTTCAGAGTACTTTTTTCTTGAACTGTGTCTAATCAACTCTGAAACATTATACTAATCGATTTGCAATTCTATCTACATTCAGCTTAATATGTTCAAAAAACTTTAATTTCAATTGTCAAGCAATATGGAACACGATTATACAATATTATCGCTAAATTCCAGTTTAAAATTATTAAATTATACCAGCCTATCGTGTACTTCCATCGAATGCACTGCTTTTAGTTACACAGTCGTTACAATGACGAATACGCAATCAGAGAAAGTTGTCAGAAAGAAGAAATTACATGAAATTCGACACAAATGAAGAGTAATGGTTGTATTGAAAATTCAAATACGAAATTTTGTGCGGGAGGAGAGCATGGAGGATTTCGAAACAATAAAAAAGTAAAAAAATCTGGGTCACTGTTAAGTTTACTACAGTATGTATAGAATGAAAATTGTTGTTTATATGATTTAGAAACAATTCAATACTGTGCTATTTTTTATACGATAACGTTCTTGAGATATAGGAACAATATGATTCATAAATAAAATCGCAGAATTTTGTTTGCTCCTGCAAAATTGAAAAACCATAACTAACTATAAGAACTAAATTAGATCAGGATTACATTTACGTAAGAATAATTTGAAGTTAACAACGAGTATGTGAAGTTTAACACTTTTTGGTACAAGAACGCAAATCTGTGATGTTTCAGTGTACAGCAATTTGCTCTTGTCTTTTTAAATTTTTAATACAAGATTTGGTCATAAAGTCAGAAAATTTTATGTACCTATAAATCATTTATTATTAATCTGAACAATAATTACTTTAAGTTACCTTGAGAGTAACCTTCTTCTGCCCTTATATCGTTAAAATCTTTTTCTTCCAGTTCTCGAAAGCAGCGTGGTAAGCGGACGCCGGAATCAATTATTCTAGTTCCTCCTGTAATTTCTTAATTGCTGCCTCTCGCGTGGCGCAATGTCGTTCTTTTAGTACCCGTTTAAAGCGAAGAAAAAAGATGGAATTTTTAAAAATAAATCACAACTGGGGACAAAACATAAATTTATGATTGCAATGTGGAGACGAAGCATCACATTTCAGTTTCATATTTGATCGACACATCCCTAGTAGCAATTATTGTTGGCATTTTGAGGGGCCTTTGATGTGACTTGACCAAGCCTTTGCCTTGGAGAGTGACAATTCTAACTGTTGGCCAACGAATACTACAAGTATTGGTTGGCCAACAGTTAGAATTATCACCCTTTTTTGCAACTGGGCCAACGATCATACCCAACGTAGGCCCCACGTCACTATAATATGAGGGACCAACTGGAGATTTCATTCTGTAGGGCCAATTGTTGAGTATCTACAATAATCCAATAAGAAGAAGGCAGTTGGCTATACTACACTTACATGAAGTCCTTTAAAAATATTTGAAAGAGTATAACACTGGAAATAATATTTATAATAATTACTTGTTATAATAATTATATACATACGTATAAATTGTATATGTATATTAAACAGGTAAACAAGTGTTTTACCAGCAAAGTTACCTTTACAATTTATTATGTACAATTTATACATGTAGCTAATTATTACAAATAATTATTATAAGTTATTTCCAATCTTCTGTCCCCTGACTTTATTTTCACAAAATTTTAAATGTCAAATGCGTTGCGCAACAGTAACAAATTGCGAGTATATTAATAAATAAGGAAACAAAAAAATCAATTGAAAATATAATAAGAAGGTTTTGGTTGTAGCAACGTTTCTGACGTCTTTAAGACGATATTTAAATGTTGGAAAACTTTGGGTGGGCCGATGTTGTATTATCATTGTAAATTTCTTGTTACTTAACCAACTATAATAATTGTAGGCCCAACATTGGGTATTCGTTGGTAAATTATCATAACTTTTTCGTCGAAAGACTCTATTTTGGGAATTTGTAGGCAAAAATACTAACAATATCCCAACTAACTCCCAACTGTTGTATACCGTTGGCCAACCATTAATGCTACTAGGAATGCGTGCTTGTTCTCAGACGTGGCTCACCTTTCTTCACCCACTAAGGGCAGAGTAAAATTACCTTCATAGTGATCTTATGTAATTATTGTTAAGATTAATAATAAATGATTTATACATAAAGTCCCCGATCTTTTTGATAAGACATAGTATCGTAATCTTTTTCCTATTATTCGTATTTCGTCACTAATTCGTCACTGTTAATTAATGTAGGCGTTAACCCAATGAACCCGAATGACGAGGCACGCCCGCTTGCGCTTACTGGGCCTAGAACTCTAATAACAAGCTGGCCCCTCGGAGCGCAGAGGCTTACACATCTTGGAAGTATTATTATCTGAGCCTGTGTAACACATAGGGGTAGTTAAAGTGAAAGTCATTTGGGTTAAATAAGGCGTAGGAAAAAATACTTCAGGTAGAAATAACTTGGTATACGAATGATTTATAATTCAACTAAATCGGCGTGGGAATAACTTGATGTAAGAACCGATAATGGTGATAATTAGCCTACGGACGTTTATGCATTTATAGCAAATTTTAACATGCCAAATGCAGTAAAATAAAGACTTGGGAAATACTTAATGACACTTATATACTGCTACCAACATAATAATACATTTAGTACAGGAAATTAAATTTTTAGCTCATTTTCATGTTTATAAATTAATGTCTAAAATTCTGAATTTGCATAAACATCTGCAATCTAGTGATAATATGTTAATATAATGAACGCAGTAATTGCTTGAACGCTCGGGTCTCACTAGAACTATCAAAGCAGTCGAAATGACTGATTCGTAAATGCTTATAAAAATGATTAAAATGCTATAGCAGTGTATTTTTTTAGATTCTTTGCAACTTTTATTGCAATACATAAATGAAGAAGTTTGTTGATTTAGCGATTTGCATATTTTCAACAAACTGTTCATTTTACCAACGAGATAGAAATAGAAACACGTTCATTTTCGGTAGTTCTAGTGTCACGTAGACTATGGATATTTATGCAAATATAAGTTTTTATGGATTAATTTACAGAAACTGGAATCGAATAAAAATTTATTTACTCCATTGAGAGTTCTATCAAACTCCAAATAAAATAAAAACCTGATTGAATTATACTATACTCCATTTATTACAAGTACGATATTGTCTCAAAAATCTCGACAAATTTTTTCGAAATTATTGCGGCGTGAAACCGTATTTGATCAGATAATGACCATTTTTATAATCGGCTCAGACTTCGCCATGCATATATCATCAGACAAGGACATCAAAACGAGACATATCGTGACCTTAATAAGTAAACCTCGTAACTCCACTTTTGGGCTAATTTTGCATTTTAGTGTCACCCAAAGCACTAAAAATAAATACATTTTCCTAAATAATTCCGCAACTCCTGTAAATTAAATAAAGTTCAAAAAAACTTACTTCTTTTCTGTAACTTAATAAGTTTAATTAATTCTAAACTGTTTTATTGCTCCCCTGTAAAGTTCCGTTAAATGGAGTTACGAGTTTTACTTATTAAGGTCACGATATCGAAAGTAAATAAGATATACTTTAAAATTTTAAAACAATGCTAAACGTCGTATCTAAATACATTATCGATTCAATAGTATCCGGACAACTGCTTTTTATCTGACAGATTGTAATTTAAATTACACACAAAGGCCCTTTAAAAGATTAATTTTGTTTTTGTTATTTTAGCTACCTATAGCAAATATCTACGCCCTGCGATTGGTAGTCAACGTTATCGCGGGAACTCAGCTGGCAGACTCGCACTCTGATTGGTCGGGGTTTTTCATTAATATCTCGTTAACAAAGCCTCGGATAACATTTTTGCTAAAGAAAAACTTGTTTAAAATCACCTCACGAGTTTCCCATTTCCGGGTCCTCTAACATTTGTGTTACACCCTGTACAACTTGAAGAAATAAAATTAATATTTTTAATTAAATACTTTTTTTTGTGTCCCCATATGTGTAAGTATTGCACAAAATATATTCGAATAATGATTTCCACGAATAAAAAAAAAGTAATATATTTTTGAGGATTTTGTCAAAAAACGCGAGCGTTAATGAGTTAA
The DNA here is from genome assembly GCF_001272555.1 of Dufourea novaeangliae. Classification (NCBI taxonomy): domain Eukaryota; kingdom Metazoa; phylum Arthropoda; class Insecta; order Hymenoptera; family Halictidae; genus Dufourea; species Dufourea novaeangliae. Next base: position 2,683,079 of record NW_015373895.1, on the reverse strand, counting down.
TGACTAGACTGGATATTTATATAAATTCCGGTTTTTATAGATTATTTTTGGGAAATTAGAGTTAACGAAAAATTTATCTCACTAATTAACCCTCGGACGTCCATGCCAGGTTTATTTTGACCAACGTTTTAGAGAGCTTCGTCGGACATTTCAGTTTACGATGAATATTATAGGCCGACGATTATTTATATTAAAACCTATAAGTCTTATAGTATAAGACAACTCGGGTGTACTGATGAAATTAATTCTATGCTCTAATAATGACAACAATTACCAAAGATACATGTGGAAAATACGTTGTGAATCAAAGAATATTTTATTGTGTATACAGAATAAATGCTCTTTAATTACTCGTGTTTTTTCCCATATTTTGTTGTTTATTTATATTCTGTGAAGAAAGCGATCTTTAGCGTTAGAACCGTCGAACCGTCGATACTAGGAGAGTTAAGAAGAGTACGAAATGAAGAATAAAGTAAAAATAATTCTGGTCCACGTTGAAATTTTGTTTTCATCGTACTTTACACATTTGATTGCGACGTTAATGCATACAGTCGGCAGTTTATTGGTTGCTTAATGCAATAGCATATGGAGGTAATTTATAAAAATTCATATAACATGATCTAAGAATTAATGAAATTATTTAAAACAAAAAGTAAGTAAATACAAATCGTTTGTACATTCACTGTGTAAGAAGAAATTGGACATAAACAAGTTAAGAGATTTGCAACATAATACTCGAAGTAAGTTAAATGTAAATAAATTAGTGCAGAGGAACTGCAATAAACGCGAACTAATGTCAAGATAAGTTAAAGTAAAAATAAACCAGAACACGAATACTGATAATTTATTTCAAAACAAAACTGAACGAAAACTTATTGTAACTCGAAAAAGTTCATACACAGTTAAACAACAGATGAACATTTTTCAAAATAATAAGTCATGAATCTTCAGACTTTAGACATGTATAAACCAATGTTAATGTACTTGAAAAAAAAACAAATGATAATATGGGCATAAATAATATTGCTGATTGAATAATCAAATTCTATGTATTCAATGACACATGACGTTAAGTTCACAAAGAATTGAGTGCACGATCAACTTCTCAAAGAGTATGCATAATTTTATTGTAAAAGAAGCTGTATGAGCGTTGGCGACAATTATTCCGTTCGCATAATTTATTATAAACGCAGTTACACGTGTAAAGAATTAGTAAATACGGAAATCTGACTTTGTTCGCAAACAAGACCTTAAAAATACAACACGAAATGAAATTTTTGCTTTACGAATACAATAATCTGAAATTGTAAAGTATTAAAGGTTCCTTGTATCGCACATTACTCGTAATATTCAAAGTTTCCAAGTTTCAAATTAGTTATTTTTAACACAAAATTCAACAAAAGCATATTCTTATTACAAACTTCGGTAGTTCAGAGAGATTATTATTTAAGTTTTAGTAAACAATTGTTACATTAAGTTGAATTAAATTAATAATATTATAGATAAATATTAATAATTTTATTACAAAAAAGTATTTTTATTTCATATTACTGTTAATGTACTGCAGTATTTTTAACTTATAGAATTTTTTATTATCGTTTTAAGTTTAAATAAAGTAAGTCAACACAAAAAGTATTCGTGTAATGTAGATGATAAATAAATTACTATTCTTTTGTAAATAGCATTTTTATACAGAAATATTTATTACGTTGATATTTCGTTATATTACTTCTTTGCAAACTTAGTTCTCGAATATTTATTCTTACAAAAGTAGTTATGCACTTCTTAAATTACAAAACAGGTATCGCTAGTCAGCAGTGTGTCTGTGCATAATTGATAGTCTATTCAGTTCGTTAGTTGTAGGTACATTAAAACAAAGGTATGTACAATAACAAGTCATTGATGTATTGACGCAATATAAAAGAAAACAATTCGAAACTTTTACTAATTCTTCTTATGATGCCAATGATAATATGATTAAATATAAACATGCAGATAACGACTCACCTAGTGCCAGTAAATTCGAGGACATATTTTTCGTTAACCCGAAATTCGGAATCCTTATATCCCCAGCCATTCCACTTCAATAATTCCTGCCTTGAAATATTTATAAAAAGAATAACGTTATTAAATGTATATTATCACTATATAAAAATAGTTAGAGAACTAATTTAACATAAAAAGAAAGAGTAATTTCAAATTGGAAATTATAACACTCTCGGCGCGCATTTCATACACCACGTGACTAATCGGATAACCAATCGGTAGAAGGAGCATTAACTTCTCAAATAGCGAGCAAGAACCCGGTAAATGAATCGATTTTTGTTGAAAAGTAACGAATTGTTAGAAAACAGGAACAGGAGAAATAAAAAATTTTACTAGTCTTGTTCCTTTATCGTGGGAATAAATTGTAACACATAAAATCACAAACACGAGCGAACGAGTGAATGTTATCGATCGATCTCTGTCTCTTTTATGTCTGAATAGTGCAAGGGGTGCTTTGGATTCGTAACATCTGCCGATGAGTCAGCTGGTGCTCGTCTTAAGGCGTGGTTACAAATAATTTAACAACGTTTACAGTGTCGTGAACACATTTCATGATGTTGTAGCACTTATATCCTATTCCACATAATAGCTAACACAAACCAGAAATCGCCGGTACAAGACTGACCTTTTTTGTGGTATGACACTCTCGAATCGGGTAGGTCCATTTAAACACTCCAAAACGTCGATCGTTCCCGTTTTCGTAATATTCGACATATCCTATCGGCTGCACCGCGAAGGGCCTAACCTTTCGATCTGCACAACACGACCAGTGTAAGCGTAGATGCTCGAGCGCGCGCTCTTCGCGGCAGTGTGTTGACTATTGACACGCGCACCGGCAAACTAAATTTAAATCAATAGAACCCCCGCCCTACGACTGCCCGCCTACCGTCGGATCTTCTTCTCGTGAAAGGAACCAATCACTTATACCCGGTACATTCTCTTGTTGGAAATGCCGAACGCTTTCCACCTACTAGCTACTACTAGCGGCAAGCCGATTCACCACGCTGACCGTTCCTTACTCACATGTCCCATCCTATGGATGCTATATTACGTCTTGCTAGATTGAGGGATTCTTTTCATGAAAGGGATTTCCCACGCATGCGCAGTTGCAGAATTAATACAAGAGACTCGTGAAATCAGTCCTATGTTTACATACTCATGTAATTACTGGTAATTACAAACACCGCAGTTTATGTGGAACGAAGTATCTGACTAGATGAATTTGAACCATTTTAGAATGTTTCAATACTATAAAAGCGTCGACTATCTAGAAATTAATTTCTTGGTGATGGATTATCGTGCTTAACACTTCATTTATGTTTCTCCTTATCCGAAAGTTTTATCTGCATAAGTAACCGATTCCTGGTGCATTACATATAGGTATATTACCGAATCATCGGACTGAAGTATCCCTCAATTTGTCCAAATAATTTGTGTGTTATTTATACTGTAAATTTTCTTGTGCTGTGAATTCTAATAAATTGCAGTTATTTTAATGTGATTGTATGTCTTTTATATAAATGTGTATATCTATCGGATCATTAACAATTTAATGAATAAGAACAAGAACTACAATTTAATGCACATATAAAACTCTTAAAATTAGATTTCCTAAATCTGTAATTTCTTAATTAGAATCTAAGTTTAGTAGTAATTGTCATTATAAACACGAATATCCAAAATAATATTTGTATTAAACTTTTATGTCAGTACTAAATAATTATCTCTTCATTTCTATAGTTTAAGATATTAATAATAAAGTATACACAAATTTTTTCTTTTATGAACTTAACCTATTGTAAATACGAATAACAATGACACTATTTTGTAACTGTGCAGAAAAACTGAGAGACGCTTCTACATATACATAACCGTGTCATAATTCCTATGTAAACTCGACTCACGTGGATATGGCGCTACATGTGAAAATGCAACCAAAATTACTTAATGTAAACAGAATACCTGGTCAGCCGAAAAAACGTAGGAAGATCACACTTGTATTTGATGAAAAAAAGAGACGGTAAGTGTAGTAAGATTAACTGATGAAATTGTAAGTGAAGGTTAGAAACACTATAATTATTTCAAACTTTCAAATACAGAGACTTTTTGAAGGGATTTCATAAAAGAAAAGTACAGCGGCAAAAGAAAGCTCAAGAAGAATTGCAGCAACAATTGAAACAAGAACGGAAGAAAATTAAACAAGAGGTAAATATGTGTATCAATTTTGTTATCGTAGTGATAATAATATGTACCATTTCTATAGGCACGAGAACGTTACAAAAACTTAGTGTCAAATCGAGACATTCCTGAAATTCAACAGTTATTGTCTCAACAAGAATATGAAACAGAAGGACATACCGTTAGCATTTTAGAATTAAACGTTGCAGATCTAACAGAGAAAGATACATTTATTGGGGAGAATAAAGGTATTAATGATGTAGAAAATACGAATGAAGAAGAGAATGATGAAAATTCTGAAGGTGATGAAGAAATTGTAGGAATGGCATTAGACAAAAAGAAGAAAATCAAAAACGCAAAACAAAGTACAGAAAATAAGCCAATTGACAATAAAAAAGATTTAAAGCGGGCAATAAAGAAAGCTGCATTAAAGCAAGTGAAAAACAGTAGAGTATTCCAACAAAAACAAAAATTGGAGCGTCAAAAAAATAAGAAAGAAAGTATGAGAAAGTTGAAGAGGGTACAAAAAATTCAGAAACGTAATGGGAAATTTAAAAAGAAATTAAATCATTAAATATTTTCAGACTTCATTTTTTGAATACTGTAAATAAACATAGCTTATAATAAATATTTTCAAAAAGTTATCTTCTTTTTCGTTCCATTTTTCACAGGAAATGGACATATATCTTTATTGAGGCATTCACTGCATTTAGGAAATCGTGGTAAACAAATTTCTTGCCCAAATCCAACAAGTAGATGATTTACCTCTTTCCAAAGATCTTTTGGTAACCACTTTTCCAATGCAATTCTTGTTTCTTCTGGTGTCTTTGTTGTCTTTTCTGCCCATTCTAATCTATTACAAATACGATGTACATGCGTATCTACACCAATGCCAGATACTTCACCCCATGCTATTTGCATACAAATATGAGCCATCTTTGGTCCTACTCCTGGCAAATCACACAATTCCTTTACTGTGTTAGGGATATCACCTTCATACTTATCTATTAAAATTATTGATGTCTTTTTAATATATTCCGCTTTCCTCTAAAATACATTATCATTCTTTTTTATCAATACTATATTAGTCATCTTAAACTAATGCTTTATTTAATCAGCCTAGGGAAAATTATAAACTTATTAACTTGACAAGAAAATTATACCTTCCAAAATCCAACTGGATATATAAGCTTTCCAAGAACATCATTAGGTGTATCTGCTATTGTTTCTGGAGTACAGCCATAAGTATTTAATCTTTGCATAGCTGCATGAGTAACTTGATCTTTAGTCTGACTACTAAGCATTAGAGCAATTAACGACTGAAACCTAGACACTTTGGCAGAAGCCTTCGGATCTGCACACATATGACATCCCATTTCATCCACAGGTGCTGTTCGGTCTTTTCGCATTTCCTTAATATTATTCAAAGTAATTTCCCAGTTTGCCGGTACCCAATTGCTCCCAATGTTGATGACCTCCTCTTTTACAATTTCATCTTTCATTTCACAATTTTTTACCTTGCTTTCAGTTTCTACTTCTTCATACTTTATTTTTATCGGTGTACGCTTTTTCTTTCTTCCTGTGTTTGGTAATATATCCTTATCATTAAAATACTTTGATGTTGTACTCGATGGATCTGTATTAACCGCTTTATTTTCAGATCGTAAAGATCTTGTTGACGTAAGAACATCAAGCTTTAATTTTTTACTCATTTTAAAAAGTTTATAATATGATGACATACAAATGTAATTTCTTTTTACAATAACGGTCGCCGAAAGTCAGAGATCGGCGCCATGCGACTGTTATTGCTTGACATCCAAGGATTAATGGTGAGTCCGCAAACAAACTGTTTTAAAGTGTTAGATGTTTGATCTAAACATCTGACAAGCAGGTTAAGCAGTTCAAACCCAGTTTGATTATGTTTTAATGATTAAACTTTTCAAACAATTTTAGGACATTTCAAACCAGACTGTCGAGCCTTCGAGCCTCTATAGCAGTGATGGGCAACTCAGCGTCCGCCAAACTCACTGGCGGTACGGTCGTGTATACAGGTCCGGACTCCCGTGGTGGGGGTGATCTCTCAAGAAACAAAGTGTACTTTCGAACTTTGTCACGAAGCGAGGGCACTACAGTCTTTACATCAGTCATGGACCTAGGAATTAGACCTTGCGCTCCGTTTTCTAATTCCTATGTCCATGGGTTCAGTCGCGGTTAGTCGCGGCATACCTTCCCTATGGCGCATCTATTCTTGTGTTTAAAACATGATGAATGAATAAATGACAACTAAACGCTTTGACAGTAGGACGTTCTTAACTTTTAGTTAAAGAAAATAATATCTGAGGGACAGAAGTCAAATATTCCACTGAAAAATATTTGTATATTTTGAATGAACGTCAAAATCATATTACTACGTGCCACGCTCTCTACTGGCAGTGCGTACAACTTGTGTTCCACACGGTGTATACGACTGTTTATACGACCATGCGCTGCATCAGCATGCGTTTTTGTACGGACGCATCGATTGCAGTGCTGTGTGGCTAGCGGAAGATTCATGAAACTTTTGGTCTTCATTAAGGGATCCCCTCCCGCTGCCTCCCGCCACGGGAGTTTCCGGACCTGTATATGCGACTGTATGCGACCGTGCCCCGTGGTGACCGCTGTGACCCTACTATTGAAACTAGGACTCCCGAATCCTCCATGAGCGGTGTTGCCACGTTGTTCAGCACGGATAGTACTAGAATAACTAGAGTCGGCTATGACGTGTTTACCTGTATCGATTCATCCCTAACCATAATACCGCGCAGTCTATTATACATATATGTCTATGACTGTCCCCGCCCATGACGCACCTGTGAAAGCGAGCGCGAACGTTAAAATTTAAACTTCATGCAAACTAAACATGCGCATAGCTGTAAGAACTACTGACGAATAAACGTACAATTCTACATTGTTAATTTTCATAGAAATGCAATGAATGATCGTATAAAATTTTGCCTGCATTACTAAACTTATACATTCAATATGCATAGTTTATATTCTAAAAATCAGTCAGAGGAAAACTATAGGATCACAATTTTTTTTCTTAATTATTTATTTTTCTTATATAATGAGAATATTTGAGTACATAAATGATTGCATAATTATTTCACTAATATACATATAGCTTGGATTTTACACAACTGTTGAAAGAGTAATATCAGATACATACTCATTTTATGATAGCATTGAATCCAGATAAACTTTTCAGATTTTTTTGACCATCTTAAAAATACACTCATTCAGTAATTCTCATAAACAAGTAAAGCAGTCCACATTTTTTATAAAAGTTATGTTTTATTGAATATAACAAACTTATAAAATTAAATGATGTGAGTACTTGTAAATTATTATATAATATTTTATGTGTATGATAAAAATTGGTCTTTTATCATAAATGCAATTTTGATATGAAATAAAATTATATCTACATATAAATAAAAATGTTTACTTAGATATACATTAATAATATTTCCAAATTTGTTGCTGGCAATTAGTACACCTTCAATGTAGATTACCTTATATGTACACAATATGACCCAGTCTCAATAGATTCATGGGAAAACAGTAAAACAGAGTCCAAAATTCCATCAAAGGATTAAAATATTTATATTATAAAAGATTTACCTGTAGTAGTTTAATAGGCATACATCTTAATTAAATTGTATGCAATTAGGTGTATCAAATATAAATAACGTAAGTATAAAGATAGTAAAGTAATATAACAAAAATTGTGCAGTGCATTCCCTTCACTGCCCCACTTCACACTCATTTTATCTTAATTTCAAAAGATAAGTGTGCATTGTATCGCATTTTATGTATGTTATCCTAATATGTACATGTTCATTTAGTTTGCTAATACAGCTCATTCTTCTACATACACATATGGATGAGCAAACATTTTGTTATGTATATTGTCAATCACACTTAATGCCGCCATTACATTCAATTTGGACAGAATTGAATACTATTTATTTATACATCATTTATAACTACTCTTTTCTTAAAACCAATACCATATTAATATAACTTACTATTATACCAAAAACATTGATATTACTATTGAACATGCTATGCATTTATATAATCATAATAATGACAATAATTTTTGAAAAATATCTTACATCGTACTTTAGACCATTTTATTTGAATGTTTCTAGCATCTGGATTCAATGCTTATCTAACATATCACCAACAATAATGGACGGAGTGGAGGAATGCATAGATAAAAGTAGAAGGATCAAATTTAAGGCTAACAGAAGTATGGAAATAGAGACCTTACATTAGTACTTGTGCTCATATTCTATAGAAATAAAACTTTTTACATTTTAAAACTAAGCAAGCAATAATTCAAACGAATTTACAAGACTGATACTAATTAAAATTGCTATTAAAGGTTAGAGTCAAAAAAGGGGTCAATATTTTGTTCATACAAAAATCAAGTAAGTGGCAAAATGGCAGGGACTGCAATTCAGGTTGGTTCGCATGAAATTAAAACAGGGCCCTTCTTGTGTATTCTTACTACACATTGATGCAATTAACCTTTTTACTCAACCTGGAATTTGATTAGCGATAGTATTAGGGCCGATAGAAACAGTTGGAGGAATCGTAGAATCCTGCATTAGAGTACGAGTCTCTTCTTCTTGATCAGAAAGGGGTATCGCCGGAGTGTCATGCGAACTTGACTGCTTCAGCTTTAGGTGACTCGGCAGCTCCGTGAGTACTGGCCCGTACTGCGAAGTGGAACCCACCAGCAAGTCAGTCGATGGATTCAAACCGCCCAACATCTTTCCTCATAGCAACGCGTATATAAGATAAAGAAACGAACGTACGAACCAGAGCATGGAGAGCATCCGGTAAATAAAACCAAAATCAAAATATATGCCTTTAAGAAAAATGTTTTGCCTACCTGACCACTACTTCCAACCATTCCACTTCTTGGAGATTTGCCACGGCGAACGAAGCGAAGCCAAGCCCAAATAAAGCCTAACAGCAGTCCGACCAGCATCATACCAGCACCTAATGCTATAGAACCTTTTGCAGCATCTTCAACGTGTTCTTCTACATTTGTTGTTGATGTTGTTGGATGGTCATCCAGCTTTATCTATAACCATTTTTTATCTTAGCTACATATATACATCATAAAACTATGCACATATACTTATAAACAACTTAACTATACAGAGTCTAATAATATACAGTTAACTATACTATGAACCTTGGTTCAGCTATATATTCGAAATAATGAACGAATGAAAAGAAACTTGAAGACTTTAATTAACATAAATGTATTCGAAACTAAGTAAGAACAAGTAAGACAAGTCTACTTTTTATACAAGTCACCTGACTTGGAACACACACGTTTTTAGTTTACTCTGTTGCAAAGATAACTATAAATATCTGATGTAAAGTCAAAGGAATAAATTATTGTGATGCTTTAAAAAGGTGTGGGAACACTAAAATGTGTTGTACATGAATATGTAAAATTGTTGTGTATGAACCAAAAGATACATCAATATCCCTTATTTTCCACTTATTATCTTATTGTTAGTAAGTGTTCAATGATCTACATGCATATGCATTTAAAAACATTCGATGCATAGAAAAATACAAGATGATAGTTCATAAGAACTTAATATCTTCTTCTAAAAAAACTAACTGATTTAATTTATACACTTCTTAATAGCAACTGAGGACCAAAAAATAATTCTCATATCCCACTTATTTTTATAGATATGCGATTAGAGTACATCTTGATAAGGTTATTACAATGATTATGACATAAAAGTTATAATTGAGACTATACATGTACTAAAAAAAATGTAAAAAATTTTAAAAGTTAATTTTTTCCAATTTGAACTTGAATAAATGTGGCAAACTTATAATAAATAATATTAAGATCTGATTCCCCATTCGTACACAGGGTACCTCATGTACATAAACATGGTGGCCCACGCAACTTGCACACCTTAAACAACTACACTAAGGTATGCATTGTATGAACAAATTTGTTATACAAAAGTTGCATGGTTTGGAGGGATACATTATGTAGTACATATAATTTTTTTGTAGGTGGAGGCATTTTAGAGATTTCGAGGTCAACTTTGTTGCTTTAAATAGAATGCTACATTTCTTACACAAAAATATTGAAGAGTATTGAATTCCAAGCAAAAAAGTATTGACCTTTATTAGCATTAAACCTAATAATTAACGAATAATTTCAATATCAACAAAGATTTCATTTTTGTTGCATTTTGAATGCACTCACCATAAACTAAAAGCATATCTAAGTGTTCACTATTATTATATTTCATTTTTGCTTTGATCTTACTGAGGTAATCACGTAGACACACTGATAATGACTTTAATACTGAAACACAGACAGAATAGGCGTTGCGATCATACAGAATCTGCATTGTTGATAAACATTGTCACGTAAACACCATGATCTCACAGAAATCTTTGCTGATAATGAACCTCTAACTTGATATTACGCACAGTATATTTTCAAGAAACGAAATGAAATTATTTGTTAATTATTAGGTTGAATGCTAATAAAGGTCAATACTTTTTTAATCAGATTTTAACACTCTGCGATATTTTGGCATAAAAAATATAGCATTCCGTTCAAAATAACGAAGTGGACCTTGAAATCTCCGGAACACCTCCACCTACAAAAAAATTATATGCATTACATAATGTATCCCTCCAAACCATACAATTTTTGTATAAAATATTTTTTCATACAATGTATACTTTAGAAGTTATTTGGGGTAGGTAAGTTGCGTGGACCACCCTATATATTTCAAAATTTTGAAGGATAGTACAAGAGCTCAAATGGAATAAAAAATGTCTTTAAACTGATTTCATTTTATACTAATAAAGACTTAAAGTTTTAAAGTACTTTCTGTCTTTATTAGCAATCGTAGAATTTTGTAATTTTATACATTTACCAGTGAACAGAAGTAGAACAGAAATGTAATAATAAATTTTGTTATATCTCCTCTAGTCTAAGAGTCATCAAATTAAACAAGTTTGAGATGTTTGTAAACAAAAGTTCATAATCAAATGGTCTAAATAACAAGAACTTATAGTTTATGACAAAATCTTATTAAGATCTGACCCAGCCATAAACCTTTTAAAAAGGAAAAGCATCAACTTATTTGTATTTTTATAGAAATGTATTGGTAATTCTATCTGTTCGCTACAGTTGCATGGCCTTTGGCAATCTTATTGTTAAAGTGCCCTGAGAGGCATATTACTTTTCCAACAACCAAAATGTCTAACAAGAGTGCAAGACCTTCAAGTCCCTAATTTAGTTGAAACTCTGAGTATCTTTATTTACTATTAAGATTTTAAATTTATTTACTATACATACAAATAAAAAAATGGTACTTATCATTATGTACATAATAAGAGTTCTTGGAGAAGCGAACGCGACAATTTACTGAAAAAGAAATAAATTTTCAATAAAAAGGATTTATATCTACAACTAGAAAATATATCTTTCTATACTGTTTTCCCTGGTTTTATAATAAATACCATTCTTGTACATAACAATAAATACTATTTTTGTATTGATATATATATATTGTAAATAAATTTAAAACCATAATAGTAAATAAAGACATTTTCATGAAAATATATTTGTAAGAATCTATTCAATATTTACAATATGTTTTTACATATGAAATCTAACTATTTGGTACAGATAAACGATACAAGAAAAAAAAACTGAAGATACAAGAAACTGTGAGTTTGCAGGGAATTAAACCAAGGTCCTCGGCCATGATAGTTTAGCATACTACCTTCTCACCACAGCAGTGCTTGCTACCTACTTCAATCCAACTGTACCTCAGTATAGGTTTTTGAACTAAAACTTCAATCACAAATATCTTCAAAAATATTGAGTATCTCACCCTTTAATGGATTAGTTTCATAAACAGAATGACAAAATCTACCAATATTCAAAGTCTCAACTAAATTGGTGACCTAAAGGTCTTGTACTCTACTTGTAAGTCAATAACCTACCTAAGTTTGTTGGTTTTACAATTATGCATAAGCCAGATTGCAATAGCATAAACATATTTTAACTTTACATATTTAATGCCATAAACATATTTAATTATTATTATTGCAAAACTGAAGCAGATTAAATGTGGTATCACAAGACATTTTTTGTTCCATTTTAACTTTCATAGTCCCTTAAAATATTGGAAGGTATACTTGGGACACTATATATATCTCATAAAATATTAAATAGCAATGCAATAATTATATTTTTGTTTAAAATCTAGGAAAATAGCAATTTCTCATATTATCAAGTATGTCGATCTATTAAATATTTCACTTTACTTTGTTATCTTATCATATTATATACAATACTTTTATATAACATTAGATTAAAAACATAAGTTTCTTAACATATTAAAACACCAAAATCATTAATACACATTCAGTTAACTAATATTTTTTCAATAATACTGTCCCAACAGATTTTCATAGAATCTAAACTCTAAAAACTACTTTTAAATCATCAGAAATGACTGACATCCATGCCTTCGATACAACCACGAATTTTCGTTTATATACTTTAAATTGTAAGGCATGAAGTTATCACGGTTAAAAAATAACAAGACATGTTCCTATTGTCAAGTGATTATATATGATACTTGTATTAAAAGGTTATCAGTTTTTAAATTACCTCTGTTTTATTTCCCTGTGACGTGTCATCTGATACTAAGCTGACCAGCATGGTCGTCAAACCAGCAACAAAAAACGATAAAGCAACCGAAAGCAATACCCATTCGAACCATTTTTTAGAGCTGAGTTTGTGTCTGGATATAATCCTCCAGAAACCACTTCTTAACCCACCGCCACCTCCTGCACCATCACCTCCGCTGTCGTATGTATAACCCACCGTTGTGGGTTGATAAACAGCACCGCTGTCTGGCATATCTTCTCGTGAAATATACGCAATTTTCACGGTGTTTTTTGTGCCCAACAAAGGGCACTCAACACATTCACCGAAAGTTTGTTAAGCTTTTAATCTGAGTTGAGCAAAGTATAGTATTGCCCAATAAAATAAAAGGTGATTACCACTTTATTGGTATGTCAGTGTCAATAAACGTTTAGAATTATTTCTAAGTTAATATTATGTGCTCGGCAACCTTAATTTTCACAACTTTATCGTTACATGTATATATTCGCAATGCAGATAAAACGTGCACATTGGTGCACACAGGTGCACATATAGACACTGATAGACACTAAGACGTCACGTAGGACTAAATATGCACTGGATGCGGGGGGTTCCACTCAGTACATTATTTAGTTAACACGACATGAGCATCCTCTACCGGAAACGGGTGCACTAAATGACCAATGGCGGGCGTTTCAAAATTGATATTAAATGCATCCCTTACTTATTACTATCACCGTTACTATTCAGGATGTAACAAAATGTTAGAAGACCCGAAAATGGGAGACTCAGGAGGTGATTTGAAATAAGTTTTTCCTTAGCAAAAATTTTATCCGAGGCTTTGTCAACGAGATATTAAAGAGAACGTTGGTTACTAATCGTTATGCGTATAGAATCTCCCCACAGTCCCATTAGAAAGGGAAGTAACTGCTCCAGTTATTTCCATTTCTCTCTATGTCGACTTCAGTCCTACCATAAGACCGCGCAGTCTATTAATATGTCTATGGGGATGAGGCTATTTGGTGTGGATTTTGCATAGACATAAAAATATAGACTGCGCCTTAGGCTGAGTCGACGTCCCAACTTTAGAAAAAGACGGATTAATTTCGGATTAATTTCAGATCCCCAGATCCTCACCCCCCATTACTTAGATTTAAAAACCTCTTTTTAAACTTGGGACGCCTGTGTCAGGGAGATGCGCCGTCTATATTTCTATGTCTATGGGTTTTTGAAATTACGCCATCTTTGAGAATAAACCACCTTCGCCGCCTATACAGATTAGCAGGAAATAACGCTTTCCATTTATGTACATGTATGCTTTCTCGCATAATTTGTAGAGAAATACAAAGTACATATATACTTATTTGATACACATAAAGAACATAAAGCGTGAACGATAAACCAGAAATTTAGATGAGGCAAGTACTGATAGTATATAGTATACTATAATATATGTATACATCAGTATAATGTTAAAGAAAAAATAAATTTGTGGTACAGATATTATAGATGATGTATTAATTACATAGTTTAGTTTACACACATGTATATTTTATAAATATGAAAAATATTTACAATTTCAGATATATGTACATATAATATATAAATGTAAGTACAAACAATGTTATAACTTTCGTTTGTGAATATCATTAGTTTCCAAATGTATAATACATTTATAAATTGAATTTTTCCTTTTTTATTTGTAAGTCACCTGGTCTGTACATAAACAACTTATGCATTCTCCAGTTGTACCGTGAATCTTCATAGTATAAATCTATGAAATATACGAAAATGAACAATAATAAAAAGGAAGAAAACAAATGTTTGTAACTTGCAGGGAATGAGGATGTCATTTCTGTTTGTAGACTCTTCACTTCTTGTTTTAAAATGCGGGATGACTTACGAAACAGACATATTCTTTTATATGCCTTAACTAATTTTTTCTTCACAGTCCTGGGTGTGTCAGTATAAGTACTTATGATCATGTACTGCCATATACTACTCGCCAAGATGATGTAGAAGGTGTTTGATGTGGAATGTCTCCTAGCTTTGTCTCCTGCACATGTACATCAGGACCTATGAAATTTAACATATCAAATATTCTTATTACATAATGAAATTCAGGAAAAAGTAGAAAAAGCAGTGTTAATGCTAGATATTATTTGTGTACATACTTTCTGTATAGGAGCAATGGGGTTCCATAAATACTTCGTTTCCTTGCTTCAGCTAGACATTTTTTGACACTATATTTATCTAAAAAATAATTATCATAAGTTTATGTTCAGCATACAATGCACTATCACATAATATGAAATTCAGGAAAAAGCAGTGTTAATGCTAGATATTATTTGTGTACGTACTTTGTGTATAAAAGCAATGGGGCTCCATAAATACTTCATCTGTTTCCTTGCTTCAGCTACAGATTTTTCGATTCTATATTCAACTAAAAAGTAATTATCATAAGATTATGTTCAGCACAAAATGCCATGGAAAATGTATTTGTTTTCTGAAATCGGACACCGACTGCCTACTAAAATAGAAGTCTTTTATCCTACCTTCGATTCTTCTCGTAGATGCACTCCTTTCTTCTTAAAAAGAATATTTCCTTTGCATAACGTTTGTATGTTGAAGGTAATGTAAAGCCGTGGCACACATTTCATCTTACGCGACAAATCATGTGTGTAAAATATATAAGGAATTTCAATTAATGTTCCAATGCAATTCGATGTTTGTTCTGGATTTGAAGTTCGCACCGCTTTCATTTATACCAACAGCTTTTGTTGTTGTTCCTCAACTATACCACACAGTATCATATATGTATGCTTTTAATACATTTTGTATACTTGATGCAGTTTGTAGCAATGTGATGCCATTTCTCAATTCGTATATGTTATTCAAAAATAAATGAAATTACTCGATTCCCCGTGGGCCATCTATTGGCATAGTGTGTAAGACTTCATCTAGTAACTGAAGGGCTCTATGTAAGTGTACCTGTACCAAACAATAAGATTGTATTTTTGTCATTTTTAAATGTGAAATACTAAGTAAAATAAAATTGTTTGTACCTCTATCCAGCACGGAGTTTCTTTTATACTTTGCCGAGGATAATCAGGACCCCAACCTTTAACAAAACTTAAACGTAAAATGCAGAGTCGTCGGAGATCATCTACGCCTATACCAGCTGCCGCACTTAAACCTATATTAAATTATAAATTAAGATAATAGTTAAAGAGGAGTTTGATATCATTCTTACACAATTGGAAGAATGTTATACGAACTTTTAGTAATTGGTGCTCCGTGTGTTAAATGTCCTGCCACAGCAGCAGCTTGTGCCGCGGCTGCAGCTTGAGCAGTAGCGGCCTGCCCTCTCATTTGCTTGTGACACTGTCGTAAATCGAAAACTTTAATACAAGCAGAGGGATAAATTTTATGTACCGCATCACCAGGTGCACGACCTGCTTCTCTGTCTAAATAGTAGGATTGTACAAAGACACTATGTTCGCTTTGGCATCTTAACCAAACGTCTCCTTCCCCTCTTAAGTCCAGCACGACACCTTTTCCTGAGGAATATATGACAGTATAACAAATGATCATCTTAATTAGAAACAAAGAACATAAATAGCGAAAAATGGATATACCTATGTGAAGTCGTGCTTTTTCACTTTGTTCTGTTCTGTGTACATTACTCAAGGCTCCTAAACAAAATCTATTACCACCGCTGGGATCGACATATCCATCGACTGTGACGGTAGGACAACCACTGCTTACTTTAAATGTTTCACCTACTTGAGTATCTAATTCAAAATAACCAACAGAACACCAATATTCGGGTGCTGGCTGTGTAGAAAGTAAACCACCAATGTTTCCACCTACATCACCACTGTGACCAACCCCTAACAAAAATATATGTTTACAATAATATTAAAGTAGCGCTATATAAATTTATCGTTAACTTACAATAAGAAGTAGGATGAAGGTGTCTATGATCTGGAGGTTGCATGCTCTGAGTATATGTAAGAGTATTAGCTCCAGTCCACTGCGGTGCCCCCGAATTATAAGCAGTTGTACCTATTGGAAATCCATTTGGATGATGAATATGTACAGATGATACAGGCGAGTTCTGGCCGTTACCTATTAGAATATCAAGTTGCAGAATGATTTTAAATAATTATGAAATGTACATGCAGGATAGTGTAGTATACCTAAAGTTACTGCTAATGCATCAACACTTGGGGACTGATTAAGGTCTTGAGGTGGAGTGTTAGTTCCATAGAAAGCTTCAGTAGACTGTCCTTGCGAAGGATTCAGCATTTGTGTGCCATTTCCTCCACTAGATGTAGTCGATGACTGTTGTTGGCTACCTACGGTGTGACTCATTGGATGAACTACTGCTGCAAAATCAAATGTAACTCGTACACAATACAGGCAACATAACACACATTGTCAATTATACACAACCTGTATCCAGAGTCTTTGAAATAAATTGCATGAAGTGATTTCAAAAGACTATTACAATTTTCAACAAAACTGGTGCAAAACAATAAAAACTACTCAGCAGTAGATGGAAAGTAGTAAAAATATAAACAGGGATTCTATTATATACGTACAATGATGAATGTTACGTGTTGTAGGACGATGAGGTGTAGGAATCCAGGTTTGTCTGGGACAATTACTGTCGTCCAGTTTATTATGAGGGTTACCACCATTATTCTCTCCCACATTACTGCCAAATATACCCTCACCACTAGCTGTGCCAAACAAGAAAAGAGAAAAGAAAGAATAATGCTAAACTGAAATAAAACTAGCAATGCACAATAATAGTAGATAAAGCAATAGTAATGAATAAAAAAGTTGGGCACAAAAAATAAAACCACCCTCTAATCTACAATTCCGACAGCAAAACTTTATTCATTTCTATATAGTGTTTTTATTTAATATTGTAGGATATAGACATGTGAACATGCTTGATCTTTAAATAAATTAACACACCCTGTATACAGAAATACATTTACTAACCAAAAATTATAGGAATACCATAGAAAGATTAGAAGATTATGACACTAAGATTTTTTACTTAACAACTTTAAATTAACCAACTTTAACACATCATAAATTATCATTGAAATATAGTTCATATATCCATAATAAACAACAAATGTCATTAAAAAAGAAGTACAGTACTTTACTTACTTGGATTAGATGGTGCTAGGCCTGGTATAAAAGTTTGTTGAGATGATTGAGTGTTATTAGATGAATTGGATTGAGCAGGGGGATGATGCTGAATGGTCTGATTCATTTCTTCATCAACATCCATTGTAGTTCCTACTGCTCCAGCTGCTGTAGTTCCTCCACCACCAACAGAGTACTCATCTTTGACCAATCTACCACCTGGTCCAACACCCACTCCTGATTGCAAAGTCAGCCCAGACAGGTCTGTAAAGAACGGATCTGTGCGGGGGAAACCAACCCATTGCATCATACACCAAGGCCACAACAATAAATCATTTACACTTATGGTGCTAATGAATTCACAGAAGCTTTGCAAACATATAAGATATTACAAGGAACTTCGATCGAAGCACATTTCTTTAGAAGGAAAAAGCAAACAAGAAATATGTTTAATAACATACCTATGCCAGGAGATACAACTCTCTCATAGTGATATGGATTTACACATACAGAATCACACTTTAAGTCGAAAGCAAACTGACAGTATTTGACATGTTTTAATTCATTTTTATGTAAATCTGGCCATCTCCAGATTCGTGCGTAAATAACATGTGGAAAACCCTTACGACCAGCAACTTGTAGCCTACCATCAAGAGTTCTCTGTATTGTAACGCACTTGCTGGGATGTGCTCCATTTGTAGTGATAGCAGTTATTAAGCTATCTAATTCATCTCGTTTTTCCTGAGAAAAAATATGGACCATTTACTTGAATTTCTTGATACAATTAGATAATTGACAGAAAAGTACTTACCTTAAGTTTTTTTACTAAAGATTCTATGGCTCTTTTGCTGAATCCTTCGCTTTCTCCACCTTGACGGTGACACATTAGTGAATGTACTATGCTTAAACAAGCATCTGCACTTGTTGGAGCAGTAGGAGCCATTCCAGTCATCTCTCTCACTGCAAACAATGTTTACATTGCATAGTAAACATGTACCAATAATGGGCCACGTAAATATATCAATTCTGATTATTTACAAAAAATAACGTTATCAAAACTTACCTTCTGGATTAGGTTGCATTGGGGGCGAAGGATACAGATGTCCACCTCTGCCCGCCAATCCAACCGTCTCTGTGAAAGCCGTGGCGAATAACGTTCCAATTCTTTGATTGAGACACTATTTTTATCCTTGGCTTCGATGTGTTCAAATTTTTATGACTTACCATCCAGCAGCGATCAGTTAGTCATGCGTGTCACGTACGTGGATTCACTGAAAATGTGAAACAGTTAAACAAATTGAATGTAATCGATTATGAAATATTAAGAGACACAGAACGTATGTACCTTATCGGTTGACAAACTGATTACAAGTGATTACGAGTGATTACGGGCAATTACGGGTCGACTATACAGAAAATAACCTTAACCGTGTCGCTCATAGACATATATATGTCTATAGTGTCGCTTTACAATTCACAATATAGACATATATAATAGACTGCATGGTCTTATGTAGGACTGAAATTGACATAAGCGAGAGAGGGGAATAACTGGAGCAACTACTTCTCTTTCTGATGGGACTGTTGGCTGCGGTGAAGGCATTCACTGATCTGTATATATGGATACGAATACGGAATTAAGGCTTCTAAACTTCTAAGCATACGATGGCTTAGTTACTGTTGCGTGGGCCCTCAGGGAATCCTGAGTCTCAATATAATTGAAGAGTGAAACGCGTTAGCTTTATAGATAATTGTAAATACAAGGAAAAACAAAAAAAATAAACTAATTATAAAGGAAAACGAATTCAATTGATAAAGATAATTTTATACGTCCTTTCCGTTACAATGTTGTCGATGGAATGAATGTCTTTTCATTTCTCTTCATACACCTTTTTGTTTAATTACAAAATGTTCTTAACATAATTATTGCCGGACAATGTCGAGGAATTATGTTTTAATACATTATAATTTAAAATAATATTATATATGCCTGTATGTTGTATGATAGATTAAATGTCCCTAATACTGTCACTTTATTTATTTTACTTAATAAAAACATAACGTACGAAGAAATATGTACTGAAGATTGTATTATTAACTCTGTCCAACCACAGGATTCCATTTGGAATCGGTTTAACTTATTTAGCATTTATAGTTCATATCATGAACCTGAAGATTCAATATGGCATCGTATCGTATAGTATATTTTTTGCCGTTAGACGGAAAAGTTCTCGAAAATATCATTCGGGACCCGAATATGTTACGGGACCCGATATCTGTCGGGATCCCCGCCGCTCTCGCACGACTCGACCCGAGTCTCGGGAATCCCGTGATTTCGGGTACCCGCATACCCCTGATAAATAGACAATTTTACCTTCCATTATTGTTTGCGATTATAGTTGGAACATAAAATGTGCAATAATAATAACTTTAATGCTTATTAACAAGAAAACAATTAATTCTTAAAAGAAATAACTTAAAACCACCCAAAATTTCACTTTAAATAATTTTGTCTAAAATTTTTTTTATGTTATAATACTTTATTTAAGTTATGATAAAATAAGTTTGTTTTGTGACTGTTTATGTTACATTTACGTTACTTATGTAATTTACGTGTAATTTACACGTAACGTAAATAACTTGGTTTCATAGGGATTTACCCATCACTGCTCGTGAATGTATGTGTGACAGAGAATTTACTACAGGGTTGTATAGTTCAATGAGGGGCCGCTATATTTACACCATTTACTGACCATTTACACGTATCAGCTGTGGAATGACAGGTAGGATAAAAAATGGCTGAAAATGGGTTGGGGTCGGATTCTGGGTCTCAAGAATACCTAGAAACAGAGATCATTAATTTAGACATCGAAGAGGTAATTAAATATGAAATATTTATGTAACAAATAATCAAATATAGTACATGTAATTTTCAGGTTATGTACTTATAATTGATTAATTCATTTTTCATGTTTATAATATTATGGTTTGGTCGTAGTAAAATTACTGTATTAAATTTTCTGTGTTAACGTTTAAATTTTTTATCGTATTCCTGTTAATATATTTTCTACTTTAAGTGTGTCTGTTTCTTCTCAACCCCCTCCTAAGTATGTATGTAGTTATCTCTTCTAAATAGATAATTTTGTTAAATTATGGAAATTTATATTACTTTACTTATTTACTTATTTCTTATAGTTGGACAACACTGAATATGCTATACCTGCCGTGGAGGAATTACCCTCTTTAGAAAGTATATTGACAGAACCTGATTGTGCTTCATTATCTGGAACAGATGATGACTTTGGTTTCACACCAGGAGAAAAGTTAGGTAGTAGTGAAACGACAAGTGTTGGAAGTCATTTATCATTAAATTCTTTAAATAAACCAAATAAAACTTCACAATCAACGTATTGTGGTGCTATTTTGAGGCATGTCATTTTGAAAGGAATATCTTCGCAAATTGTATCAGCCAGTGTAAGAGGAAAACAGTTTTTTTTGTTTCAAAATGATAATGAAAACAATTAAATATTGAATTCAATCTAATAGATATATTATATTTGTTTAGGAAAAAGTTAATGCTGGCTTGGCTAGTGCAGTTGCTGCTGGAGGAAACATGTTAGTAGTTGGTACTAGTCATGGTCTGGTATTAGGTTTTGATTCTTCACAAACATTAAGATGGTGTGATCAAGAGGCAAGGCATCAAGGTTCTGTATCTGCATTGTGCTTTAATTATGATGGAAGCAGAGTACTGGCAGGTTTTGCTAGAGGACACATATTAATGATAGATAGCTCTAATGGCAAAGTACTCAGGACACTCACTGATGTTCATCCTCTAGACACAGCCGTATTACATGTTAAAGTGAGACCTACTTATAAAATTTGGGTAGTTAATTAATGATATTCATTTTTTACAGCTAAAACACAACTTTCTTTTCATAGTTCACAGATTCACCAAAAGTTGCACTATGTAGTGATAGTGGAGGGTCAGTTTTTGAATTAAATTTTACAAGGGTTATGGGAGTACGAGGTTGTGATAGCAGATGTCTATTTAGTGGATCTAGAGGTGAAGTATGTACATTGGAACCTTTGTTGTTAAATCATCTGCCATCGCACCCCCTCAAAAATTACACATTGGTAGCAATGGCAACATTATCAAAGGTTTGTTCATGTTTTTTCTTTATAAATTTTACAAATGCATTAAATATACATATACATTGTTTAAATTTGTTTAGGTAATAGTAGTTTGCATAAGGCCACGAATGCGTGTTGTATTAACTCATCCTCTGTCTGGTGCTCCCATAGCACCACCACAACTGTCTTGGCAACTTGTTGTTATACAAGCAGCAGATGCTTCTCGTGTAATTGATCCAGTCCTTGCACTTGCAAGGGATGATGTGGTTCACTTTTATCAAGTATGAATTTTATATAATTTGGCTCATTAAATATTCGAGTGTTTCAAAAGTGCATAGCATTTCTAAGAGTAGAATTACTGTTTGTAGTTTTCAATTTGCATTTCATTTTAGTTTCCATTTCTTTATACAACTTTTCTTTATATTTCAGATAATTTCATTATATCTGTTATATATAGGTTGAGGCAGGAGAGGAGGGAAATATTTTGGGAGGTGATAGTATGGGTCATTGTAAAAAAAAGTCTAGATAAACATGGCTATTATTCTTAATAGTTTCGGAGATATAGCTGTTTAAAATTTATTATTAATATGAATACTACATATATAATTAATAATTGTTAAAAACTATGGTGAACACTTTCCGATTGGGAGTTCTTCGATTTGGTAATCTGCAACAGTAGCAATGGTACTTGCATCGCAAAAATTATATACATACACCATATTAATATATTCGGCATGTGTACAGATTTGTGGCATTATTATAACGCTTAATAAAAGAAACATGTATCTCCATAATTCTCAATTATTAACTGGATCGTACAGGGTTCTGTTTGTGCATCAAAGAGGAAAGAGAATAGATGTAGGCGCGCTACATTCGAACAGCTGTATCTCTGAAACTATTGAAAATAATAACCATTTCATTGAGACTTTTCTTTTACAATGATCCATACTTCCAGCTCCAAAAATATTTTCCTCTTCTCCTGACTCACCCTGTATAAAACTTCTATCCTTTTGTTTAAAAAATGCTTCAACATACTTACTATTGTATGAATTGTCTATTTTCAATGTTTCTTCCTCCTACGGAATATTTCAGTGATCTGAATGAATAATTCTTAGTCGAAGTAGTTTGATTTATGCTTGATTATACTTTTCTGCAGAGATGAGCAAATTCATTGCCTGGGTAAAGAGTTTCGAACAAAGAATGAAAGACAACAAAAGTACCTTGCCATTTCTAATTTATTAAATGTGGAAATTTCAATTTTTATATTAAAATAGTATTTCTTCTTGAACAAGAAGACACTTTGCAAACAATTATTTAATTTCATTACCTGTTTGAACCCCTTTATACTGTGTGTTATTCAAATAAAATTGTACCCAACTCTGCTTTCCTATTTATATTTCTCACAAAAAGAGCAAAAATATGTTCAATATGTATCACAATATTTAGCAGATCAACTAAATTCGTATTTCTGCAATAAAAAGGTAATGATAAAGACATAGTGCACGAAACGCGACGAACTTTCCGAATAACCTAATAATTATAACAGTAATTTTATTAAATAAAAAGAAGTTTATATTAATTGAATTTTTTCACCAGGTGTGCACAGAAGCTGGTTCAAGAGTGAAATTATCTCCTCTAAGGAGGATGACTCTTCCATATACAATAAGTAACTTACGATGGTTAAATCCAAGATCATTAGCAGTACTGGATACTCAAGAAAGGTTACATCTGTTAGACGTAAGAGCGCAGGATAATTTGGAAACTTTAGATATGAGTCGTGTTAGTATTTCATATGCTTCTAGCCATTTTAAAGGTTTATCCACTGGTGGAAATGTTTCGAAGGTACAGATCAATCAGACAATAAAATAAAATAATTATGTATTCCAAAATAATGTTTTATCTTTGATATTAGGCAATGGCATTGGCTGGTGAACGAGCATGTTACAATACTGTGGTAACATTTGGTACTCAACTTTTACTTTTGGGTACAAAAAGTTTACACGTGGTGTTCATACGAACATGGACAGAACGATTGAGGCATTTGACAATGCAGGTATGTTACAATTATCACAATATGTATACACCCACAAAAATAATTTTATCCACAAACCTTACATGACAGTTTACATGAAATATAATTGCACTTCAGATTCTAGTTGATATGTGATGACTTAAATTCTTGCAATTAATAATAAAAACAAATCTAGAGTTTTTGATGAATCATAAGGCAATAGAGAGTTATTACGTTCGTTGGTGTATAATTTTCTCCAGTTAGCCGAATGACCGGGGAATAAGACCATCCATGAGTCATGTAAAGTTTTGTAATTTTTTTTTTAAATTATTCGAAATGGAGAGAAACTTTGTTTGTTAATATAATAGTAATCATTATGTTATAATAACATAGGAAAATTATATTTGAATAAATAGAATGGTACAGTACTTGATCCATCAGTCACATGAAGTATGTTGTATTATTTCAGAAAAGATTTCCAGAAGCCTTAGCATTGGGTCTCTCTTTCTACCAAGATAAAGGGAAAGCAGTTGTAGGTCTTCGTGGTTCAAAGCAGCGTCGCAAACAAATAGCTCGCGATAAAGTATGTCACGTTTTAATTCAGTACATGGAAGAATTGAATCGTTGCACTGCAGATGAAAATGTAGAGTTTGAAATAGTCACAACGTGTGTAGATTATTGTATACAGTTAGAAAATACAGAAATATTATTTGGAAAGTTATGGGATTTAGTTTCGGAATCAGAGGGACTCAAAGCGAGTTACTTGCATGCCCTCGAAAGTCCTTTATTAGATGGAAGTCTTCGACCTCGACTACCACCATTAATTGCTCAACAATTAGTTACCGTTTATGACCAGGAAGACAAAGTGGACTCCTTGCAATCAATAATAGTGTTATTGGACGTTGACTGCTTAGATATTCACCAAGTAAGTAAAAATATTTATAATATTTTTTTGTTTTTAATTAAAGAATACATTTTTCTTGGGAAACTCTGTAGGTAACAACAGTTTGTCGTCAACGAGGACTTTGGGAAGCTTTAATACATCTTCAAACGACTGCATTAGGGGATTTCACCGCTCCAATTCATCAATTAGTACCTGTTTTACAAAGTTCATTAACGAATTCAAAAGATTCAGTAACTCGAGATAGTATACAGCTTGGTAACGCAATTCTGGTTTATGCCAGTTGTTGTCTTGCTGGTCGTGGTTTTCCTAGAGATGAGCTTCCAGAGGGTAAATCGCAAAGAGCAAAAACAGATGTACTGAGAGCTTTGCTTTCACAACATTCAAGCTTAGCTAATGACACAGAAAGGCAATACCCTTATCTAAGGACATTGCTTCAGTTTGACGCAAAGGGATTTCTTGATGTGATAGCAATTGCTTTTCAAGAACCAGAATTCACATCTGAAATAGGTCTCAGACAACGACAAAGGCTCATAGACATATTATTAAGTATTGTTATGCCTAGTACACCACTTAGTCCAAGGAATCCCGATTGTATCACCGACGAACAAAGAAATTTAGTTCTTATATTTATAGCTAATGAGGTAGCAGAAAATACGGTTAATTTAGAACCTAGCATGTTAAATAAAATAATCGAAATATTATGTACTGACTCAAGCATGGGATCATCAAAAGAGCTTAAGACTGATAAAGAAAATGCAATATTGGGATTATTACGTTCTAAGAAATTGCGTAATATATCAGATAATACGTTACTTAATTTGGCAGAGAGAGCTAATTTGTAAGTATATGTTAAAATAATTAAGGTCTTTCTTAATGTTTACAAATATGTAAACAAAGTGTTACAATGTAATTCAAGTACCACGTTTTAAGAGATTCCATAATATTATTATTCATATTGGTAGCATCATACATAGTAACTTGTATCGCAGTACATAATGTTACAGTATGCAAGTTGCGGAGTTGCTGTACAGTGCCAGGGAGGATTGGATTGCAGTTTGTAAATGTATGATACTGCATCCATTTAGACATCATGAAATTTGGCCCTGGTTGAAACACCTCTCTCAGAATTCATTGCAAACAGTTGTAATGAACAATACTGAAGCTTTAGTGGGAATTAATCCAACTCAATTTGCAATACTTATAGCAACACATATGCAGAATAATCTTAATGAAATAATACAGAAGCTAGTGAATACTTCAAATCTGCAGTACACCTTACTGGAAGCTTTATATGAAATAGTTCAGTATAAAGAAGAAGATATCTCATTAGATCTTTCAACTGAATTGTTAGAAAAGTATTTGAAATTAATGTGCGAATTGCAACCAGAAAATGTAAGTAAAATCTTATCGAGGTATTTTAATTTTAGAATATATAATTTCACTCTTCAATTATTATTTTCATGCAGGTAGTTGGTCATATTCAAGGAATTCATGGTTGTCGACTGAATGAAGCATTGAAAATAGTTCAAAAAGCAAATCATAAAGATGCTGAAGCTGTTATGTTAGAAAAATTAGGCAATTATCAAGATGCATTTGATATTCTTCTGAACGAGTTTCAAAATAATCTTAAACTGGTAAGCATATTTTACAGAAATAGATACCGATAATTTATTTGTATCAATTTTATGAAAGTCTTCTTCTAGTATTGCCAGAATAAGATTTCAGAAAATGAATCAGTTCAGAATACAATACAGCTGGCGGGACTTTGTAAAAGATCTGCTGGAAATTTAGATTGGATGCCGCTTGTGGAAACAATACTTCGAACACATTCAAATAGTAATGATGAAAAAGGTACGTTTTACCATCGGTTTTAATATAAATACATAGATCATCTGTATATTCATTATTCTTTAAAAACAATTTTTAAATTTTATTTTTTATATTTTTTTTATCAAATCAGTTTTATAGAATACTGTTATTAACATAATAGTGTAGACATTCTTTAGTTTATTCTTTCAAATATATTAACCATCCTGAATTAATTGCAGTTGAAAAATTAAGTGGAAAATTGTTAAGGATTGTATTAGAATTTCTTAGTGGTACAACAGCATTATCGACTGTATTAGAACAGATTCTGAAACACCCACTAGCAACAAGTGGTACAATAGGTGACATAAGGCAATTATTATCTGGGGTACTAACACATTCTCGATACGAACAAACTTTAGTAGAGACTACTGCACGTTTGGTCAGTCTAGAGCTTCACGAGGCTCTGAAAAATTCGTTAAGGTATTAGATACTCTGATATTAAATCTGAATAATTACATAGATTTAACACAGACAATTTTTTAAGTATTAATATTTTTCTGTTTTAGAGACGCAGGTAGAGCATGTGCCAGTATATCATTAATTTGTCCCATATGTCGTCATTTGTTGTCACAATGTACAGACTATATAGTAGTTTTCAGTTGTGGTCATGGTTTTCATTCAGAATGTTTGGGAGAACCTAGATCGTGTTATAAATGTTTAAATTCAAAGGGATGGGCTCCCATAGTTACTAATATCACACATCTTACCAAGTCATTCCATGTACGTAACAT
This sequence comes from Dufourea novaeangliae, assembly GCF_001272555.1. Classification (NCBI taxonomy): domain Eukaryota; kingdom Metazoa; phylum Arthropoda; class Insecta; order Hymenoptera; family Halictidae; genus Dufourea; species Dufourea novaeangliae. Next base: position 2,655,303 of record NW_015373895.1, on the reverse strand, counting down.
TACAAATTTTCCATTAGTAATTTATCTTGCGCATCAGTACTATTATATTAAAGATTGGAATTATTTTACAGGAGCATAAGCAAATTCTACCACCAGAATTTATGCGCAATAAAGATCTTTCTCTGAGACTTGCACCACCTACTTTACCAGATCTTGAAGGTATTTTTTAATCTAGTCTTTAAATATCAAAATTTGATATCACACTTATCAGTGATATATAGTATTCTAATGTTAAACAAAATGACTGTGGAGCCTTGTAAATGTACATCAAACTAGATCTCTTATTTTCATTCCATGAGGACTGTGTTGTTCTGTTTCCATATTCCATGTAATAAATTAAATTCTTATTAGTTTTAATAAGACCCCGTTTTGTATCATAGTGAAGGTAAACACATTATTTTACTTCCATGAATTATCTAACCCTGATATTTAAGCCATTCCTTGCTTGGCGCTGAATCATCAAATATTGTGTATTGTATACTGTAATATACTTATATTGTGTATAGTATCAATAAGGACTCACATACTTTTATTGCTGTAAATTCTATTCACCCAATTTGGAGCACGTTGCCAAATATCAGTCATTAAGTAAATAAAGATATTAATTAAGTAAATAAAACCATTTTCATTTGTTGTCAATAACTATGTACAATGTTACACATATAACGATTTCTTATGAAAAATTAAACAATAAACAATATGTTGAAATTAAAATGAAGATATACATACTTATATGCTTTTATTTATGTTGGATAATAAGGGCAAGTACCTTTACGTTTAATGTTTTTTATAATGAAAACTGGCTTCTTTGGTACATTTTCTATTAGAATATGATTAGGATCTATAGGTTCATACCCTAATAATTCACCTGTTAATAGTTTTACAAGAATTGAAAAAGTACTTAAATCAGACAAGAATGATTTTTTTATAGATAGTAATTCAACATTGGAGACATATTTATCCACCATTGAATCTAGTTTTCTAATATGTGGAATAATATTTGATATAGATAAATACTGTTGTAACTGTAATTTGAAAAAAAAAACATTGAATTGTGATTTTAATAAAACACTATTTACGTTACCTCAAAATTAGTTAATATTCTTACCTTATAATCACATTTTACCAAACTATTTATAAGTTCTTCAACTTCAGTAATTAATTCATACCCTTTTAACTTATATTCCTGATTGCAAGGAAGATCATGAGCTTGTAAACATAGTTTCAGTAAAACTACCTCTTTTTTAACTTTATCCAATAACAATGATAATGGAACTCCATGCAACGTTCGACTTGCCATTTGAATCTTAGAATATTTTTCAGAAATCTGTATTTATGCATAACTTAATAACCTTTTCAATGATTCTTTAACGAAGTATGTTATATGACGAAAATAAAAGATAGGGAAACATGTACACGAACAAAATATATGGAATTGTAAGTAAAAAGATACTTAAGAAATTTTATATAATTTTTACCTGTCGACTAATTGAAGTCCATGAATTCGAAATCTGATCAGCAAACTGTTTTATTTCATTTCCCCCGTGATGTCGTGCTTCGGCTAAATTCCATAAAGAGTCAAGTTTATCCAGAAGATTGCGTAAAACGTTATGGAACAGCACGAGCTTCGTTTCCAATTCATGATTGATTCTTAAATTGTAACGGTTTTCTATCTTTAAGATCGCTACCTAAATAAACATCGATAGTCTTGTATTTTGCTTTTATTTATTTATAATATACTTTTTTGTAATCTTTTTAAATAAACATTAATGTACTTTTTCATTTCTACATTCATAAATCATGTTCGTCAAATCTTTTTGTACCATTTATGATAACTCTTTCATGCTTAAATGGCCCAAGAAAACATCTTCGTAATTAATATGAAGTACAGTTTAGACAGTTTGTATGACAGTAATGAAGTTCATTTGAGTTACGAAAGATTAGATCAATCAGAACTATAATAATTTATTTGAACACGTTGTGAGAGCATGAAGGTGTTAAACATATGTATACTCACATTTCTTTCGAGCGTGTTTACAAGCTCGTTTTGGGAGATTTCTTCTTTTCTTAGCAAAAACTCCATTCTGGATGACCGAAATCCTTCGGAAATGTACAGGATTGCTTGTATAAATAATAAAGGTATACAATATCGTCGAGATATAACATTAATAAAATGCAAAATTAGATTACATGTGTCTTGCAAACTTTACATTAATCCGCTCGAAAATGCGATAGTCTTATGTTTTTACAGTGTAAATGAATCTCGGTTTCTATGGATTTACCGTCTATTTTTACGCTTTTCGATACTGGTATTCCAAAAACTGTATAGACATTTCCTTTTTATTCTTTTTTTTCTTTGTTTTTTAAGATATTTGATACATAAATTAAATCTGGCGTTTACCGCTATACAGTCGGTGTCACACACGTTTTCAATATTAAACGCAGCGATTTTCACCAAATCTCGAAGTTCGTTCTTTCAAATGGTACATGAATTTCAATGTACCAATGACCATTATTCTACATCAGCGGATGCAGTAACATCGTGCTCTAACTATAAGGTTATATCATGGTAATTATATTATGTTTACCGTAATATCAAGCTAATATAATTATTAAATTGCGTCTAATACTTAAGATGCAGGTCTAATATGTATACATCGAATCCATGTACCGTCCGATGCTTTGAAGTATTGAAGATTAATGACATCCGTAATAATCGCCAGATTTTAATAAATGTTGTTTTTGGCTAGTATTTAGTTTGTAGAATGATATAACGAGGTATAATGTAATGAGCGCTGTCGAAATAGCCAGCACCCTTACACTTGGCTTAACAATTTATCTATGGCTCTTATAATTTTTAATGATCTACGAGAAGTCCATAATATTAAAACTCTACACTTATCTATGTAATTTACAATTTCGTTTTAACTAGTACTTCAATAACTCGGTATTATTATTCATCGTTATAATTAAACACTCTTCATTCGACAATGCACAACATTCGCAGTCACTCTGGAATTAATATGTATATATAATATATAAAAAAAATTCAGAATTCACGTATATCCACAGGTATACACATTCACCATATTTTAAGAAAAATCATACGCTTAACGCCTTAATGATTATAATAATGAGCCTTCAATAAGTAATTACAAAGAACAGTATCTTTCTTAATGCAACATTTAACCAGTAATTGCTGTCCAATTAAGCTTGTTTTGCTACAATCTGAAGAGGGAAGAGTATCTTTGTTCAGCAAAATCAAGGACGGATTATTACGTTACGAAGAACACACGGTACGTTCCTCAAAACAAAATTTTGAAAATATTTTTTTGCAATTCCATCTTTATGAATTGAAACTTCTTAAAATTTTGAATATCCACAAGTAATTTTATTATTTATGTCCGAATATGTATGGATATTCCCAAAAAAATAGTTTCTATAAATAATTAAAGATGTATCAAGTAAATTGCAACATGTATGTATCTTCCTCGCAAGCTTAGTTCACACATTCATACCATAAGATTAATATAAAACAATTGTTTCAAAATTCTGTCATTATTATGTAATATGAAAGTTAAATTATTTTTACAAATAACATATTCAATTGCGTAATTCAAATTAAATAATAAAGACGTAATTTTACTCCTGTAACTTAAGCATTAAAAATGCACCTAATGTGTTGTCAAACTCTTACTAATTAAAAGATATTAATGTAACTTTTAAACATTGCAACCATCCATACATTCTTCTGTTATTACACGACGAAGACACGCGTATTTCAGTGCTATGTTATAATAAATTTCATTCATTTTGAACACAAGATTGGCAGAGTTACTGATACTCATCCCCCATGTTCTGTGTAGTACAATGTCCACAGACATAATGTGAGCTACAAGACAACGATAGACTACTTTAAGTCTGTGTCAGAAACATGCAAGACTGTAATAATGCAGTTTACAGACTCCTTACAATAATTGTTGAATAGTTAGTTCCAACATTAATTTATCTAATTCAGCATTGCCGATATCAGTATTTCCATTTCAACGTGTCGAAAAAATTACAATTTGCTTCAGCAATTCAGAACTAACGAAGTCTTTCAATATCAGATTGCTTTTTAAGGTTTTTCCTCAATAATTATCTTCTCTTTATTTTATCCTCGTTGCCAATGTGCTCGAGAGTGACTGTGATATCTGTAATGTGCAGGTCTATAATGTCTACCATGTCGTTGCCGACTATGGGTAGAAGTGTTATAATAATATCTCCGATAATAACCACCAAGAGATCGGTTCCACGTTTTACCATTCTGATACTCTTGGAAAGGGTTATAAACCGTGTTACTTCTTTCTTCGTACGTTCGATGATCTTTTGCTTTCTTCACTCGGCCACGATCTATTTCTTCGTCATCCGCGTTAAAATGGCGTTTACGTTCTCCCCGTCTATCATTATCAACTTCTCGGTCTAAATGCGTTCTATTGCCGTTCCAATTTGAAACTGTAAATATACAAGCATACATTGTACGATATATTCTGATTTATAAAGTCACAGTCGATACGTTACAATTTTTTTCTTTTTGCAATACAAATTAATATACGTGGTTTTTAATTAATTTTATATTACTATTTAATAGTTATGTTATAATACTTGATAATTTTCTTTTAATGGATTACACAGTGTATTTTGTTACAAACTCAACAAAATGGAATCGGTATGTATATTTTCATTAGGAATTTAGAAATGATTTATTGGCACTCAATCAATTCCACTTTCTGTTAAATATTATGAAATTACTTTAAGCGGGATTTTAAAACATTTGAGTTAGTACAATTTTTTTCTTTTTCTGAATTTATCCTATTGCTTTGTGCAATATTCTTTACGCATGGGTAGTATATTGAATCACGCATCAATGCACGATGAGTCGGTGAAGATTTCGTAGGAAAAAGTGTTGGGTTCAATTGGGGATTCTTCAATAATATTCTTTTTCTGTACTGACCCGTCGAACTGCCGTAACCACGATGAGACATCTTTAATAGATGTGAAACTGTTTCGGAACGATTCGTACCATTGAAATCTCTTAAAGCTGCAGCACTGGGTGTTGTGTTTTGGCTACTTCTATTAATATCCTCCCTATAAAAGTATTACAAGTTACATTATTTAATATTATAGTAAACGATCCACAAAATTAGAACGGAAATTTAACGAATAATTTCTTACTTGTCAGTAACAGACCAGCCATTGGGTGCTGCAGTTGATGCAGGAGAAGATGTGTCTTTTGAAACTTGCCATCCTTTCATGCTGCTAGTTGCCGCTTTTGTAACTACTTTCTCATCTTGACCAGCTTTCGTTCGGATAGACTGATGCCATTTACTTTTGCTACTACTGCTCTCTGTCTTACCATTCGCTTCTGTTTGACCATTTTGATATTTTGTCAAGCTTGTAACAGTACTACAACTAGAACCATTTTGTGTTTTCGAACACTGCATCACGTTAGTTTGATTTTGAGGAATACTACTACCATTTGTCTTTGATATAGATTTTTGCGTATCCTTTGAAATAAGAACTGTTTTAGGTGTACCACCCTTTACTGGAGATCCTTTTTGGATACCATTAGTACTACTAGGGGAAACATTTGTTTTTGATGTACAATTTGAATTTGTCTTATTTTTTAGTGATCCTACAACACTAATATCCTCTTCTTCGCTAGATCCGTCATAGGGAACCAAACTATTTCCATTTAAAACTTTTCCATTTTTAATTTGCATAATTAATCTTGGTTGAGCTTTATCTTGTAATTTTTGTGGCAATTGTGGCCCGATAAAATTTGTAACTGTTTGCGTGGAAAATTGTAGTCCTGTATTTTTATTTACCGATGCTTGGGAATTTGTCTCTGAATTTTCACTACCCTCTTTAGTAGTTGACAAGCCATTCGTCGATCCATTTAAAGCGATTAATCCAGACGTTGATGCTTTAGGACTTACAGTTCTATTCATAGGACTTTCAGATGAAGATAGTGTATTGTTAACAGTCAGTGTACCATTTAATTTAACAGTCTGTTGATTTTGAACCTGAGATTGTGTTGGTTGTTCCATTTCAAAAATCATTATATATGCATTTGTACTCAATACATTACTCAAATTAATTGGACGAACCTGTACGACAGATATTAAAAAAATAATTAGAAAATATTTGATGAAAAATGGTAAAAGATTAATGAAGAAAATAACAAGTAAAAAAATATTATTAGCACTTACACAAGAATCATCAAAGGAATAGTATTGGCCCGTTGAAACTTTGGCAACTGCAGTATAATGCCCACAATTAACTGATGGACCCATATGTGTAACTATTGACATAAGTTTATATGTAAGTGGCTGTATAGGTTCTCCTGGCTCTCTCCATAGATAAGGACCCATATCTATAGTTTGTTTGAAGCCTATATGTTTAGATATTTTCGCACCTAGAACACTAAACCTCTTTAATTGTACACAAAGTACTTTAGGAGGTCGTTCTAGGCTAAATTGTTTTGTCGCAGGAACTCTTCTCTTACAAGCTTCACATTTGTAATCATTGTTATCTAACTGTTCACGACTAAAATAACTACTTAATGCTTCATCCAAAGTACTTGCTTTGCGTATATCCACCAGTAAGTCCTATGGAAATTTATAAATACAGTTAACTTTTATCACATATACAAAGTGTCATGTAACTGGTAGTATAACCGGGTAAAGGAGTGATTCTACGTAAAAACAAGAATTTTTTCATTTGAGATTTCGTTTTCGAGAAAATCGATTTTGATATATTTTATATTGCGACTATATTTGCGACTTATTTTTTCACATAGAATCATCATTTACCCAGTTCTACCACTAGTTACATGACATCCTGTATATTGAATAATATAAAATATTTAGTTTGTATATCTATACCTGAAAATGCTGAAATGTAGTAGAAACATGTCGACATTGTAGGCACTTTACTTCAGTACGAATATAACCACCAAAAATTTGATTAATAGGAGTTGTTTCTTTAGAATAACTGTCTAATTTGCTAGCTTTGTGTCTTGCTAAATAAGCTTTCTCCATGCCTTCCAGTAAATAACGTAAAAATTCATGAGCATCTTCTTGTTGTCCTGGCACCATAGTTCGGCAAATGACTAATAAACAAATTAAATAGATATGTATAAAATAAATGAAAAACCATTAATATTACATGATACACAATACTCACGCTTTAATTTATTATATATATAGAATGGCTTAATAGCACAACCAGATTTCTGATGACTAAATTGTAAAGTCTTTGCCACTGCACATGTAAGGCACTCTCCACCTCCATCTAAAACTAACCTACTATCACAATATGATACAAAACTATGGAACTATTGTTTTAATCTATTTAGTTGAGTACTGCCATGTGTGTTATTAAAAAAATGTAATCATTTGAAACTTACCATTTTGTTCGCACTTCGATGTGTGGTGTGAATCTGATAATAACCAGTTAACAAGCGCCGGTACATGAAACAGTGCTTGAAGTGTGCTATTCAAATAACAAGTATTTCCAACATTGTTCATGCCAGCTCCAACTGGAAATGTGCCTTTCCACCCTAAACTGACTTTCTTTGAAGAATATAAAGTAATGGTTGGTTCTGGTAAACTGGGTCCTTTAGATAATCTTTCATTTCTCTTTAGATAATTTGCACCATCTTTTACTTTGTCTTCAGAATTTTCTGAGTTTGGTAGGCTTAATACAATATATTTGGCTTTAAGTTGATCCAAAATTGTTGTTTGATAATCATCTACTTCTTTGTATTGAATTTCTGATTGTAGAATCCTAGATGCACTACTGACTAAACTTGTAGATAAATCATCCGATGTCTTTGGTTGACTGGTCTCCAAAGCACAACGAAGTGTAGCCGCAACTGGATCACAAATGCTCACAGCAGGCATTATTACTATTTCTTATTTTCTGTCAAAACTTCCTTATTTATTATTCCTATAAAAAATTACAAAAAAAGCGATTCACTATATTGAAACAAGTATTTCATAAATAATAATGTTCAAGTCATTGTTTCCAATTCAAATTATATTTTAGTCCCTTTAATTACGAAGTTAATATTCTAAAAAATACAGACTTAATTTTGCAGTCAATGTTAATGTAATTTTTCATTTGTCAATCCTACTTATAATGTATGATATTCCGTATTATACAGCAAGCAAATAAATAACTTGTAATATTTGATTAAAAGTACAGGAAATCATATTAATTAATTTTAGTAAATAACAAACTAACTCGGTTTTTATAATTGTTAATCATTAAACTGCATTAAAATAAACAAATTTCGTTTATGTTAAAGTAATCATACATTTTTCGTCTTCAAACTCAAGATACGTATACGTTTGTGTGCATGCTAAGGATACAGAAATTCCGAGGATGCGAAGTGAAAGGGTTAATTCTACAACTAATTCATTTATAAAAGCACTATCAACGCCAAATCAATATTTCGATGCACAAACTGTTCGATATAAGAACAAAACAGTAGAATTACTCGAAGTCTGTTCAGTAATTACACAATATTACACTAAACCTGTAACGGAATACACAAGAAGCACGCGGCGTGCAATAGATACCGCGCGAACAGATTCATTGTTTACCTTCTCTTCGTGATTATATGCGTTACAGCCTCCACAAAGAATTTTTATCAATGATATTACAATACATTTCACATAATAAGCGAGATTTTCCAATCGTAAACACGTAGAATCACAGTGCTATTGATTTATTCGAAATTCCACGCGCTTAGGTGCCCCGAAACGGTTACCGGATGAGTTTAACTGAGGGCGCGTGTCTCCGGCCACGAGTCACTTTTTCCCGCGTACTTTGTCACACTTACCTAACTTTCGTCTGGACACTTACGTTAATGATAACGTTAATTTCAATTAAAAAACACTGTTAAAAATACCACGCGTCACTAATGCACGACATTTTTGGAACTTTTAGTTTTGGACATGTGAAATCAAGGCCCATCCTCTATCGTGATGTCAGCCATTTGCAATTATATCGGTGGCCATTAAACTTTTTCCGTTGAGTTTCACGATCCGATCAGGGGCGCCTAAAATGTGTAATCTAGTTTTCATGTCAATGAACGTGTGGCAGCGATAATAGCGACACCTATAGTCGTTACGACGTACAGAAAGGAAATTCTGAGAATGCTACAACCCAGTTAACGAAGACATCTGAAAAAAGTAATTGAAAAGATATCTGAAAAAAATTACCCGTGGGATGTCATTCAAATAACGTCAAATACGTATTAAACAGGGTCGTATACACAGGTCCACAAACTCCCGTGGTGGGGTTGATCCCTTAAAGACGCCAAGTATACTTTCGAATTGTGCCACGATGCCAGGGCACGACGGTCTTATAGTCAGTCATAGACCCAGGAATGAAACCTTGCTCTCAGTCTTTTAATTCCTAGGTTCATGGCATAGACCATAGACATATATAATAGACTGCGCGGTCTTATGGTAGGGATGAAGACGGCACTAGAAAGAGAGGACACTCACTGGAGTAACTTTCCTCTCTTTCTAATGGGGCTGTGGTGAAGAATTCTCTTACGGCTGTGTGGATGCATTTCATGCGTGCAGCATTCCTTCTCCCCATCGCCACCAGTCGCTTTCTCCCCTCCCATTGCGATGTGCGAACGAGAGAGGAATGACTCCATCGTTACCTCTGTCCTTCGGTCTCGCTTCATCCCTACCATAAGACCGCACAGTCTATTATATATGTCTATGGTCTATGCATTTGCCGTACAATAGAAAAAATGGACGTTTATAGTCAGGGATCCTAACGGTGTTTGGCATGAAGCGCCACTATCGTTCAACCGGTGTACTATATCCCCAGGTGGTGCTGACAGCAGTTATCTGTGATTCTGATTGTGCATACGTATATGTCGTTTTTGAGTCTATTCTATACGTGTCATTTATCGCAAATGTCGTAAATACAAATATTAATTATTTCAACGTTTAAACAATTAAAGTAGAAAAACTTTTTAAAAATAAGTAAAAATGTAATATTGTAGGTGTATATAATAGTAAACACGAAGTATAATCTCAAATTAACTTTTATTAAAGAAAGAATGAAAAACGCAAAAATGTAGTGTTTTGTAGTGTGCAACTGTAATATTGGAAATACAGCTGTGAAGAGATTAGAACCGCATTAATTGGTCTACAATAAAAAAATGAAAATTTTTTAATCAAGTAAATAAATATGTTTATGATAAGACTAATAACAATACATCTGATGTAGATATGGCAAGTTGCAGTACTGTGTATACAAATGAGACTGAAAATCTTTATGAAAAAAATATTAATATCAATAAATGTAAAGCTATCAGTAGTAACAAAATTAATTATTTTGCAACATCACTCAGAACCTCTACAGTTTCTTTTATTGTACTAAAGTTTAAAGAGTCTGAAAGAGGTTTTTCGCCACTTGTAAGATATAACATTGGCCATGGCCACAACAGTTTTACTATTAACTGTAGAATTTTTCCACCCATCAATTAGTAATACTCAATCTTGTGATTCATCTTACCTTGTAGATTAACAAGTTCATCATATTGTGCATCCGAAATTGTTGTTGCCAGTGCCTTTCTTGTAGGAGGCTAATATTGATCATTTAGTGCATTAATACATGCTTTAAAATGTTTTGAATCAATTACGCTAAAAGAGATATTACAATAAAAAGACAAATTTTTTCAAGTAATGATCAATCTTACTTCATCTTAAATAAAAATAAACTTTTTATTAACATAATTTTCAATCTAAACAAATTATATTTATTATTCTGTACCAATTTTTGGAACCTTTTAACATCCATTTTTCATCAGTGTAACCGAACTTAATTTAATTGTTTTTAATCAGAATTAAAATTATTAATAAATTGACACTTCTTAATAACCTATACGAAAAATGTTTTATAGGTTAGAAACACGTTATAGATATTTTCATTCCAGATATAAGACATTTACGACACGTGTCACGTATAAAATAAAAAAGTCGCATATTTATCCACCTCTGGTGCTGGCCAAAGTTATTCGAAGGTTTATTCGAAGCCTACGAATAAAACCTCAAATAAAAATTTTATTCGACGCTTACGAATAAAACCTCGAATAGAAATTTTAGTCGTTGCTACCTATAATTGAGAAAACGTTACTTTTTCTTTAAATGGAAGACAGTCAGCATTATATGTAGGTTACAGAAATTCAAAAATTGAAATGATTATAAAATGATATATATATATATGATAGATAATGATATATAATGATTATAAAATAATATTATAAATATAACTGACTAATCACACGATAAAATTAAATGGTATCGAATGAAGCATACCATGGAACTAAGTGTATGCATTTTTATACATTGATGCCAATGAAAAATGCAATCGCACCCTTTATTTAAATGAAACTCTATACTTTTAGCTGGACTAGTCAATGCAATTTTTCGGTCTCTACAAAAAAATATTAAAATACTCATTAGTCTTAAAACTATTAGTTTGGAAGTTATGATTTTAAGTTTTGGAAGCTATGATTTTCTGTTTGCGTTCTCAGTACGGGAAGCGCGAAGCGCTAAGCGCACAACACCAAACGACTACACTGCGCATAAACAAGTGAAAC